>NC_074721.1:19225000-19407500 GCF_947242115.1 Biomphalaria glabrata
TCGATAAAAAGGTGTTTAAACGGTTCAGTGTACCGAAAATGTTACAGAATAATTTCAGCTTCAACCCGAACTCCAGCCAAACTTAGGGAATGGTTCGAGTAGATAATGAATAGAGATGATGTCAATGAAAGACTACAGACCATGTATCCCGTCAGTATCCATGACAACGTAACCTCAACGTTTGGAAACATTGATCCAGTTTTGTGATGTCAGGTGATCTGTTTAAAAAATCGAAAAAATATTTGACTCATTATCACCTAATATTACAATAGGTTCGTTTTAAATTTGTGGAGACTTGTAGCCTACGTGTTTGGTCTGGAAGTAAACCTAGTTGGAAGCAAATGTTCTCTCAGGAGTGGATCGTACTTGAATAGTAATTTCAAACCCATAGAAATGTCTTAGATTTTGTTTTTGTTATTCTTCTTTAAATGTTCGCGATGCTCATTAAATGACATATTCTGCTCTGTTAGAGTCTAAGGCATTTATTTATAAGCTTCAGAGCTTGATGAAACTAGCGTAAAAAATGCGTTGATTTTATAGAAAAAATGTATCCTTAGTTTGATTCCCCTCACCACTTGATGCACAGTGCGGTCCGCACTACTCACACATGGTTAGCTAGCCTCATAGTCCAGATTTGCTCAAGATAGTAAGTGCGCAAATTCTAAAAGGTTTAACTGAAAAAGGACTTGACAGTCCGTAATTAAAGTTTCTTGAACTAGAGCATATTACAGAATTGTCTGTGAGTGAGGCTAATATTCACGGCTCACCGACAAACTTGACAGAGTACAGATAAAGGGTAGGAATAGTGTGACACCGAGATTTATACCTTTTAGGGCGACTTGATACCCGTAGGTGGGGGCAGACATAGGAGATTTAGTAGCGTTAGTTTAGTCATGGGTTTAGGGTCTCGGCCTCTATAGAGAGAATGTTTGGGGCAGTCGAGAAAAAGCGCCATGTTTCTGGTGAATGACACATACAGGCATTGGGAGCAAGTCGCCGAGGCTGGCTCGCGATCTTGGCACCAAGAGATGTGTGTTGTTTGCCAGAGACAACATGTAGGAATTATTTCTAAGGGACCAGGGTAAAAGAAATGTTTTTTTTAGTTAAACCATTAGATATTATTGGATTATGAACAAAAAGAATTGCGCTTTAGCTAGTTGTTAGCGACATTTTGGTTATTT
Organism: Biomphalaria glabrata; assembly: GCF_947242115.1. NCBI lineage: Eukaryota > Metazoa > Mollusca > Gastropoda > Planorbidae > Biomphalaria > Biomphalaria glabrata. The sequence goes on from NC_074721.1 coordinate 19,226,182, forward strand.
GTTATTTGGCGTGACAGTTCTATTCAGTGTCAGTCGGAGCTGGCGACAACCAGAGTCCGACAGCGGCAGTCTTGAATCTGGGATAGTCTGCAGAGTGACAGTCAGAATAGAGACAGTGGCGAAGACCAGTCAGCTAGACAATGAGCGACATACAATGATTGACATAAGATGTCATGGCCAGCGGTACTGAACTCTAGCGCAGTCTGCCCCGTTGGGCCCAGCGCATGGAGGAGGGAGTAGCCGTGGTGGTCAAATTGGCATGGATGACCAGTGGCTGTTTTGTTGATTATGTCTTTATTGTTTATCTCTATTATCTTAACAGATAGTTTTACTAGTATATTGTATTGAATTACGATTATCCACTGGACTTACCGTGTTAATACCTCACGTTTGCTATTTTCAATTCATTCATCAATCAATTATTACGTTTATCTATATAGTTTTTTAAATGGCCATATAAGAACTATATAGATTATTAAATATTAGTTTTAATTAGAGATTACGAGTATTCTCTATGTGGTCATTGATGTTGTGACATTGTTGTCATTATTTTATACACACATTCACAGTACTGTACATAATTATGCAAAGTTATTACACGCATCAAAAGTGAAAATTATCACTAGACAAAAAGTTTCAATATTGTAATACTGGTACATTTATTGATATATATTAAAGTAAAGTAAAAAGAGGTCGTGACGATTATAGTCTAAAAAGAGGTTTTGACAGAGCACAACATTTACCATTCAATCCAGTCAAGTAAAAAGTCGCCGATCAAATGAAGTCTAATAAAGAAGAAAGGAAACAAAACAACTGGCTATGCCCATGTGACAACTACAATGAGACTATTTTGTTCTTGTCTTTTGAAAAATAAATTGACAGGCTCCTCACACACCCATTTTGTAAGGAAGTCACTATTACCTTAAGAAGACCTCGCGCCTCCTAGTGAGGCGTCCCACAGTTTGAGAAACACTGGTGAAGTTCATGGACGCCCCCTCCCAAGCTGACGTATGTGAAGCTGCACAGGTTGCTCTGCCTTAAATCTGGCACTACATCGACCTGCAAAATGTTTTTTTTTTGTTTGTCTTTATTTCTTAAAACATTTTGTTTTCGTCTGTATTCATACCTTCGTAATGGTCTGTGAGAATCGAAGCAAATAAAATGTATGCTTAAACGTTATGGACTTTTTCTTTGTTAAACGTTCCGCTTTCAGAACTTGCGATTTATAAAGGTTTCTGTGGCCCACGGCTAACTAGGGTGTCATGTGGCACACACAACGACTAACCGCTTTTACTTTCGCCAACTAATGGTCAGGTTCCCATTAGAGCTGGGTGAACTCCCGAAATTAAAAATCCCAGTCTTCACCTAACCCGGATCTCGGTTCGGAAGCCAAGCGCTTTACCGCTCAGTCACCGAGCCTCCTTTGTTTGACTGTTTTACTAAAATGAATTGCTCTTGTTAGATAAATACTGATTGCGCTTGTTCAGGTTTTACAAATTATACGAGATATGTACGCGAAAATACGGTATGTTTATCTAAATTATCAGTGTTTTATATTATAATGACCGAGTGCAACAATGTAAACGTCGACCTTGAGGCAGTGGTTGAGACATGGGCCCTTTACAAAAACATCAATTAGATAATCATTTAATAACTTTAGTTTCGCCTTTTTGATATATCACCATTATTTCAGAACAATATGTCGAATACAAATGGATGTTAGCAATGTAACAAGGACACAGCTCATGATGAGTAGATTATCTTTCTTTTTTGTATAGGGAGAGAGAAGGTTGTGGGTTTCCGTTTATTTTATACCTGGTCACTTTATCACCGGTCATTTCATTCCCTAGTCATTTCATCCCCGGTCATTCCATCCCCCGGTCATTTCATTCCCAAGTCATTTAATTCCCTAGTCATTTCATCCCTATTCATTTCTTTCCCTGGTCATTTCATCCCCTGTCATTTATCTGCTGTACATGGTTTTTAATTTCTTGCACAGTGTTGTATATTTCTTCCTTGTATATATATACATGGGCGTAGCCAGGGGGAAGTTCCGTGGGGGTTCACCCTCCCCCACCGAAATGAAATCCATCCCCCGCAAGGGGGAGATGGATTTTCGTGACTGATTATTCGCTTTAATTTTGTTTATTTTATTTGAGATTTAAATATTGAACCATCACTTGCATTAGCGCAGCCAAGGGGGGTTTTAAGTTTAAATTCTTCTTCTATGGGGTTTTGCATTTAAACCTCCTCTCATAAAAAAAACAAAAAATAATGCAAAATCCCCAAATTCCAAGAGCATAACCACGGGGGATTTTGATTTTAAGACTAAGACTATGACTGCTTTATTGATCCTTTTTGAAATTTGTAGTGATTACAAGAACTCTTAAAACCCCCTCTTCAATATAAGACTAAAGCATACATCAGTCACCTGAGTTAAGCTCCTATTGAAAAATCAGAGCAGAAAGGACTCAATCCTCCCGTGCAATGATTGATTGTTCTGACCTCCTCAACACTGTGCAATGATTGCTTGTTCTGACCTCCTTAACCGCTACCACGGATCGTCGCGATCTGGGTGACGCATATGATGCCCGACACCACGTACTCTGACGGATTTCTCCCTGGACTTTAACCACTTCTCATGAATGAGTTGCTCGGATTTCTGCAGTTGTTTGCAAAAACGTGCTTGGTGCTTCGACGTGTGTGACTGCCAAAGCTCCCTCTATTGCAAGAGTGTCTGCCGCTTCATTGCCCCTTCATTCCGCAATATGTGGGTGCCCACAGCATGAAAACGACAGCTCCAATGGCTCGGCAGATGTTACATGTGGCGCCGACTGCCTCTTCTATTACGGACGACCCTCCCCGCCGCCACCCATAGCTAGCAGGCTGGAGCGAGAGTCACCGACTAGCACTGCAGTACATGAGCTAGTTTCACTTTTGGGTCAGTCGGGCTCTAATAGCCTGAAATGCCCGAGTTATCCCTGTGAGTTCGGTGTCAATGGAACATGCAGGGAAGCCGCATGGACCAGAGAGTCGGTCTGGTTCTTGCCGGTTTGGGTAGACTATAAGGACCCCCTTCCCAGATCTATCGGGGTTCCTCAATACCTACTCATCGGTATAAAAGTATGGCAATTGTTAATCGCCTTTTCGCGGCTCCCTCCTGCCATATAAGGGACATGTTAATTTGTGGGGCTGGCAATCTCCTCCACGGAGGGCTACTTATCCTTTTAGTGGGAATTCTATTAGTGGAGAGACCAGCTGATTTATACAAATTGGTTGCAATGTGTAGGAACGAGCACATTTTAAAACGATTCCTGTCTCTCTCTCTCCACTGGTTTTCTAATATTGTGGTAGGAAGCTCATAAGCCGTGAGTAGCGCCCTCTCCCTCCTTAAATTTAATTGGGCCATGTTACAAAGAATTTCAGCAGAGTTATAAACCTGGTGGTGGCACAGATGGGGGGTAGTGGTATGTGTGTAGTAAGCCGACGCAAATGGTTGAATAAACTTTTTCTTAATGGGGAAAACATCATTAGCATGATTTTCTTATTTAGTTCAAGAAAATGTTAATGGGCCCTCCCCTTCCTTCATATGACAACTATTTTGTGTGACAAAGAAATCCAGTAGTTTGTATACATGGTACATATACTAAAAGACATTCCAGTGCATGTTCATGAACACAGCACACAGAATCATTTAGAACCATGTTTAAGTACTTTTTAGCACAGTGAACAAGATGCGCAAGTGGCTTTTTTAGTCCAAACAATGCCTGAAGGCTATTGTACTGTTAGCTCATATTGAAAAACCATCATTGCCTTAGCATAGTAATTTAAAGAAAGAGTATTTGTTCAGTCAGTTCTGCAGACTTCTGGTTCTCACAAATATAAAAAACCTACAAATGACAAATTTCTTTGGGTAGTTAATCAATCAGAGTTAGCAAAACATTTTCATAAAAAAATGAGAATTTAATAAATTTTTATTTCTCTGAGTGCTGTCATGCATGATAGAGAAAAATGGCACAGATTGAATCTCCTTTAGTATTTTCGCTAAAATTGCAAATGTCTATTATTTTGAATTTGAGATTCGAGGTAGAGGCTTGTGTTTTTTTATTCTTAAGAATTTATGTACTAATGAAAGGTTGATGCTGTCTCAGAGTATAAACCTGAGGCTATCTGAACGACTTTCCAGACTTTATATATATAGTTCGTCCATCGTGGTTCGATGATGACCACTTTGTCATCCAGGTGGCTGAGGGCTTTGCACTGGGGTTTTATGCCTCCTCATGTGGCTGGTGAGATCTATGTGAGCCCGGAATGTTCGGCCGCACACCGGGCAGGTTATTCCAGCTGGAGCTAGTGTCGTTTGTCTTGCTTTTCTTTTCTGGCGTTTTTCTTCTGCCAGCGTTGTTCTTTTTTCCTCAGCAACCTGTGCGCCAGTTTTCACAGCGCGACGCCATGATGCTCTGTCATGTGCCTCTGTCTCCCATGTGCCTGGGTCTATGCTGAACGCCTTCAGAGAAGCTTTTAGGGTGGCCCTGAAGCGCTTTCTTTGCCCACCTTGCGAGCGCTTTCCTTCGCTTAGTTGGCCATACAAGAGTCGTTTAGGGATGCGGTGGTCTTTCATTCTGTAGACGTGACCTGCCCATCGCAGCTTGGACTGCATCAGGATTGTGTGGATGCTTTGCAGACACGCTCTTCGAAGGACTTCTGTATCTGGTATTTTGTCTTGCCATTTGACATTTAGTATTTTTCTCAGACATGTCATGTGGAAGTGGTTTAGTTTCTTTGCATGTTTACTGTACACTGTCCACGTTTCTGAGGCATAGAACAATGTAGGGAGGATGACGGCTCTATAGACCCCTAGCTTGGTGTTTGTGGTGATACCACGTCTGTTCCAGACATTTGTAGACAGTTTGCCATAGGATGCACTGGCCTTGGCGATACGCAGGTCGATTTCACTATCGATTTTTCCATTTCTGGAGAGTGTGCTGCCAAGATATGTGAATTTGTCCACTGCGTTTATATCCTGTCCATTTATAGTAATGCTTGATCCGAGTAGGCTTTCCCAGGAGCAGGTAGATATAAGACTTCAGTCTTGTTCGTATTGATGGTAAGGCCAAAGTCTGAGCATGCTCTTGAGAAGTCACTGACAATGCTCTGCAGATCATTTTCAGAGCATGCATTTAGGGCACAGTCGTCAGCAAATAGCAAGTCTATTATTACTGCTGCATTTGTTTTTGATTTTTCTTTGAGCCGCCTCGGGTTGAATAGGCCACCATCAACTCTGTATGATATATTTATCCCGTTGTTTTATCTATTTGTGAATGCATCTGTCAGCATAGCGGAGAACATGATACTGAACAGTGTAGGTGCTAGGACGCAGCCTTGTTTTACCCCCTTTTATACTTCGAAGGGCTCTGATGGTTCTCCACTTTCTTGGACACGAGCCTTTATGCCTTCATGAAATAGTCTCACCATGGTTATGAATTTTTGTGGACAGCCATACTTTGACTTGATCTTCCAGAGTCCTTCTCTGCTAACAGTGTCGAATGCCTTTGTTAAGTCGACATATATTGAGAACAGGTCAGAATTTTGTTCTTGGCATTTTTCCCGGAGATGCCTTGCTGCAAAGATCATGTCAATGGTTCCTGTGACAAGTCAAAAACTCGCTGTCAGAGTCACTCAAAATTATCACAGCATTAATTATTATTTTTCATTATTTATTTATTTTATTTTAATTATTTCCCCATCCTACCCCTAAATTCTCAACCCGCACCACCTTTTCCGCTCCAGGCTAGACTTAGTTGACCACATTGGAGATAGCTAGGCCACGTATTTCGATTTATCTTCCATTGACCGGGGCAAAGAAACGCACAGACTTTGATCTTATCGGCAGGATGTCTGACGGCCGCAGTGGACACCACCTTGTGTGGAATGCAAGTCACTCCTCCCCCCCCCTTTCTCCCACGTCTCTCTTTGATCTAGGAGACCACGAGGACAAACACGCCCATTGACATTCCCAATGTGCAACTCCCATCTCAAGTCTACCTCACCCACGTGTAAGATAATTCTAAGCCTAGGACATTTCCTGTTTCCGCCCACATTCTCCAGGCCTGTATATAAGGTAAATTAAATCAGGCCAGACTCTCTTTCATTTCTCATTCGAGCAGAGCTATTGAGTCTGGACTGCTTCATTTATTCTTACTCCTAGAGGAATACCTGGTGGTAAGCCGAACTTAATCACAAGTTCCATCTTAATTACTCTGTGTATATTTCCATTGGATTTTATCATGTGTAGTTTATTATTTCATTTATATTTAATTAGTGTATTGTGTATTTCTCACTGTCGTAAGTAGAAAACATGAACATGGCTAATGTATATTTTATGTATTGCATTAATCTATTAATGCTACGTTGCTCAATTGATCATTGATGCAACCATGTATATATTTGTACACCTTATTTTATTTCCTTTATCTCGGTTGACAGCCTTGATAATTCTACTAACGCACTAATACTGCGCTTAGAAAGGAGTTATGAGTTATCTCCCCTTATTGAATTATCTCCCCTGTAGCCATTTCACTCTAACGAGAGTTGCGCCTCTTGAACGGACACCCTCTCCATTCAAGCGCGCTCCATTGTTCTCGATCGACGGTCATATGTAAACATACCGTCAGGGTCGCTGACCACCGCCCAATTCTACCCCCCCCCCTTTTCTTTCTCTATCCACCTTTGTTGTTTATTTGAGATTATTATTTCCCCTTCTATGTACATTTTATATTATTACTTTCCCTTTTATGTACATTTTTATATTGCTACTATCTGCCATCTATTTTTCCAAATCCCATTTGTCATCATCTCCCCTTTTGTGCTCAAAAGCAATTTCACCAATCTGACGAATGCACCTCAGTCGAGGGCGTCGATAAGATGCATGAGAGACATGCCCTAACTTGTCTTTAATTATCCCCAGCCTCCCTCAGGTGTCTGCCTATTTGTTTGATATCAAGAATCACCTACTATCTTTGTGTTTAGTGCTATTCAGCACTGCACTAGCTCACTGACCTGCCTATTTACCTGCCTATTTATTGGATCAACGATCTATTTACCTGCCTATTTATTTATCTATTGGATTAATCACCTATTTATCGGATTATTTACCTGCCTATTTATGTGCTTAGTGCTATTCAGCACTGCACTTGCCTACTGAGATCTACACAACTCTACCACTTGGCGCTATCGGCATTGCCCGCCTATCCGACAGCCCACCTGTCAACTTGTTAGGTGCGACGTCCCTATAGACCCAGATCTGTGTGAGACGTCATAGCTACGCCAACCCTCTGCAACTCACTGGACATATCCTGTCAACTACGCTGCCCACGGCAGATCAGCTCTGCCAGCATTAACCTTGTGCCCACGGTAGCCGGCCACCCGCCCTACTGTGCCCACTACAGATATTAGAACTTGGGATCGAGACTCCACAAGAACTATATCACCGGCGTCCCTCTATCCGCTAGAGCGCCACCTCCAGCTGCAGAACCTCAAGCCAGGACACAGCCAGCTGCGACATCAACAGGACAACCAGCTAAGTCAGAGGACAAAGTGACATGCTCTCTTATTAAATGCAAGAGTGATGATTAAATCTAGTATTATTTAGAGATAGATGCAAACCCTCCCCCTTTTTATTCTTATATGTATATTTATGTAAATAAATATTCTTCATTTTAACTTTTGTATCTATCCTTTCATTGCTTGTCTCGTTGCGTGTCTGCTCCCGATTCATATGCTGATAGGTTGGTGTGTGATAGCTTTAAAAAAAATCATCCCCTAGACATTAAACGCGCCAAACACACGTCACATTTCCCCACCTGTCACAGTTCCACGCTCTTTTCTGAAGCCGCACTGGCTTTCTGGTAGTAGACCATATTCTATGTGTTGCATGAGCCGATTTAGTAGGATGCGTGCAAGGATTTTCCCAGCAATAGAGAGAAGAGATATTCCTCTGTGGTTGTCGCAGATCTGGCGGTTTCCTTTTCGCTTGTATAAATGAACAATAGTGGCATCTTTAAAGTCTTGTGGTATTGACTCTTTTTCCCACATAATTAAGAAGAGCTTATGAAGTCTTTCAATCAGGGCTAATCCACCTTTTTTGTAGACCTCTGCGGGAATGGAGTCAGCTCCTGGGACTTTTCCGCTTGCGAGCTATTGAATGGCAAGATCGGTTTCCTTTAGCTTAGGAGGGTCATCCATTTTTTCATTTATTGGTACTTGCTGTAGCCTGTCTATGGCCGCTTCATTTATGATGGAAGGTGTATTGAGAACCTTTTCCAAGTGCTCTGCCCAGCGTTTTAGGATTTTTTCCTTATCTGTCAATAGGATTGTCCCATCAGCATTTAATAGAGGGGATGAGCCTGACTTTGTGGGTCCATAGATTTCGTTTATGGCATGGTAGAAGTTCTTCATATCGTGCTTGTCAGCAAATTCCTGTATTGTTTCCACTTTCTTGCTAAGCCAGGTATCTTGCATTTGGCGTAGCTGTTTTTGCACATTTTTGCAGATGTTAGTGAATGCATCTTTAGTGGACTGGGAGTTTTGGTTGTTCAGACACAATTGGTGGAGCTTGTGCTTTTCGTCTAATAGTTTTCTGATCTCAGTACTGTTTTCATCAAACCAGTCCTGATGCTTTCTCTCCATAGGACCGAGTTTGTTTAATGCTGTGCTTTAGATAGCTTCTTGGAAGCATTCCCAGCTTTTATCTACATTTGATTCAGTTAGAAGGGTGGACTTGAGGCAGTTCTCTATTGCATCTGCAAACGACTTTTCAGTTTTGTCATCTGTTAAGCTGGCCATGTTTAGCCTTTTTGATTTTTGCGGACGTCTCTTTGGTTGGATACGAATGTTTAGTTTTGTGATTATAAGGCGGTGGTCTGTTCCAAATTCTGCACCACAGCAAGATTTGGTGACACGAATGTCCTGACGGTCAGATTGTCTGGTGATGACGTAATCTATGAGGTGCCAGTGAGCGGGGATGCATCCAGGAAGTTGGCTTTCTCTTGGAAGACTGAATATTGTGTTCGATATGAGCAGCTTGTGTTCAGCACAGGTCTGGAGTAGTAATAATCCGTTGCTGTTGCATTGACCTATCCCAAATTTGCCTAAGACTCCTTTCCAGATGTGATGGTCAGAGCCGACTCTTGCGTTGAAGTCACCGAGAATGAGTAGCTTTTCTGTTTTTGGAATATCAAGTAAGGTGGAGTTTAGTTCTTCGTAAAACTTTGCTATGACATCATCTGGGTTGGTCATGGTGGGTGCGTAACAGTTAATAATGGAAATATGTTTCTTTCCGTTTTGTAAAGGCAGCTTTAGGGTCATGAGCCTATCACTAATTCCTTTGGGAGGCCCGACTAGTTTGGATACTATTGATGTTTTTATGGCAAAGCCGACTCCAGATTCACGTCGTACTTCAGTGCTTCTACCGCTCCAGAAGAAAGTATATCCAGCTCCTCTTTCGCAGAGTTCACCTTCATCTGCAAGCCGAGTCTCGCTTAGTGCTGCTATGTCTATGTTGTATCTGTGGAGCTCCCTGGCTACTAGTGCAGTTCGTTTTTGTGGTCTATCAGATGTGTCGTTGTCAAGTAGTGTGCGCACATTCCATGCGCCTATGGTAAAAGGAACTATCCTCGTCTTTTTCTTTGAAATTCGAGCGCTTGAGTAGGGTTCCCGCCAACTGCGGTAGGCTGGCTAGGGTAGTTTTGAGCAGACAATTTTTGGGGCACCTTTTCTAGCCCTGTCCTCATTCTATGGAGGTGAGCAGTGCACTCCTAAATAGGGCTGCTTAGCCACTCAGGGGGCTACCGGACACCACTGCTGCTCTGTGTCAGTGGTGAACGACCATATGGCCTGAGCCGCCTGTGTGCAGGGTTGCAGCTAGGGCTTCCAGTGTGCCCACACCTACCGCTTCACTGCTTGCCTGTCGCCACAGGACTTTGGTTTGGTGGTGTTGGGGGGGTGACAAGTGATTTGCGCTGGAATTTGGATTAAAGTGAGGAGGATTCGCGCAACACGTCGACCTTACTCTCTCGCCCTAAAGCCCGTCCTTTTCCGGAAGCAAGATTTGGTCAAGACGTCCTGGGACAAGTTTGGGTGCATTGGATGACCAGAGACTTTCTGTGTGTCTTGTCCTGCTCTTGAGTACTCCACAGCACTGTGCTGGTACTTGCCATTCTGTCCGATTAGTCTATTTTTGTGACGTTACGCACAGGCCGCCAAGTTCAGACTTCACATGCTAGGTTTAACAGAACCTCAGTGTACTGAGTGCCATGGACACGTTAGATACCCTCTACCTGGTTTAGCCGGCCAGTCAAAGCCGTTTCCGGGGTGTGGCCGCTGCGCATGCTACAGCTTCTGCGAGCCACAGGTGAGAGTTGGGTACCGAGTGGGGACCTAGAGTAAGCCAAGCTACTTTAAAAAAGAGAGTACGACTGCCTGTCCACTAGAGGTGCTACCCCTCCTAGATACCCCATACACCCCAGACTTTACTAGACAACAAAGCAGCCATTCAAGTAAAAGATACTGTTACAAACTCGGTGGTGACACAGATGGTTATAGGCTGTGTGTGTTTTTAGCCTACGCAAATCGCCCCAGTTCGGCGCTAGTTGAGCGGTCAACCGTGACCAGTGACAGTGCACGCCAGTTCGACAACGACCTGTGTGTAAATATTACGCACGCAAGTCACGGCGATTGTGATCATTCTGAGTGGTCAAGAACGTTCTATCCGATTCTAGAAGGCCAGTAGAGACACTATATAAGAGCGAGTGTGTCAGAAAGACGAGACTTCACGTTACCTCACTATGTGACCAGTACGAGGTGAGAACCAGCACGGTGTGTGTGAAGTCAGGCGGAGCAAGGCTAGGTTTTGTACAGTTAGTGTGATGTTGTTGCCAACTGTACAGTATTTGTAATGTATTTGAAATTAAACTGTTACTGTTACTTTGGAGCCCTGATGAGTTGTGAGGTTCTTTAAGTTCGTTGTGTCGTGTGATGCAGTTTGAATAGAGCCTGGATAGTAGGAGAGATCGTAACAATACTATTCCATGATAAGTACATATCGTCCCGAGACATGACGTTAAACTGCGCTCCTCTTCTTTAGCACTTTTGGTGCTCAAAAGTGCTCTACTTCTTTTTTATCATTGTGTCTGCCTCCTCTTTTCCTCAGTCTGCATTCATTGATCATCACTCTGTCTCCTTATCTCTAAAATCTCACTTCGTTCTAGACCAGCCCGTTTGCCGTGTACTGCGACGGGTAAGGGGGGATAAAGAGATCCTGGTGTTTGAGTGGTGGCTATCTGAGGATAAACCACCACAACACAATACTTTGGCTCCAAGTTCCCCCAGACCTGAGACCCAGATGGCCCGCTCTGGGTCAACCGGCTGGTCATGCCGAGCTGGAGGGCGGTGGCTGGAGGGTCAATCAGGGAGCTGCTGTATCGGACACATGTCCAATGCAGCAGCTGACTGAGCATAGCACCTGTGTAGCCCTGACGGGCTCATTCTGGACATCCAAATGGCCCGTCCCCTTGTTGGACTCGATGGCGGTTGGGGAGCACTGTTGCCGAACTAACAAGAAAATATATATGGATTAAAAAAAACAATAAACTACTTTCCCCAGATTTAAGTCTGGGCAAGAGACGACGTATTGAGGCAAAAAAAGAGGAGGCCACACAAAGCTGTTCTACCTGGCCATCATTTTTGGTGGTAAGGTGCACAGAGGAGGGGAAAAGCCTGACAAAGCTGAGCCCTTTTATTATCTATAAGGGACCCAAGTCAGTAGTGGGAGAGCCCAAGAGTGTGTCTAAGCTACACAAGACAATGGAACTTCTTGTAGAAGTAGAAAGCAAGATACACTCTGATGGGCTTTTAAGATGCAGAAGACTCTGTGATCTCCAAGTGGAAGTCATGTCACACAAGAGTCTGAACACCAGCAGAGGTGTAATCAGCTCTAGGGACCTACTGGAGAAGGAAGTAGTGGAGGGCATTACCAGGCGCAGGGATGGTGATGAGGTCAAAACCGCCACTATTATCCTCACATTCGGAACTAGGACACCGCCAGAGTATGTGAAGGCAGGATACCTACGAGTTACAGTGAGGCCCTACATATCTAACCCCATGAGGTGCTTCAAGTGCCAGGGTTATGGACACGGAGCGGCAGTCTGCAGTCTGCAAGAGGAACACTGTGTGTGCCAGATGTGCTGGAGAGGGTCATGAGGACAAGGGCTGCACAGCCCAGTTCAAATGCCCAAACTGTCACGCTGGCCACTCAGCCTACTCCAATGACTGCCCTGTGTGGAAACAGGAGGTTGCCGTGCAGGAGTACCTTCAGCAAGTCGAAATTGGCTGTGTTGGCCCTACCCAAGGGCCAATTTGGCTTGACAAAAACCTACTGTGACAAGTCAAAAGCTCGCTGTCAGAGTCACTCAAATTTATTACAGCATTAATTATTATTACTCATTATTTACTTGTTTTATTTTAATTATTTTCCCATCCTACCCCCAAATTCTTCACCCTCACCACCTTTTCCTCTCCAGGATAGACTTAGTTGACCACATTGGAGATAGCTAGTCCGCGTCCTTCGACTTATCTCATCTTGATCGGGGAAAGATAAACACAGTCTTTTTGATCTTACCCACCGGATGTCTGAATGACGGTCGCGGTTGACACCACCTTGGGTGGAATGCAAACCAATCTTTCTTCCCCCCCCCTTTTCCACGTCTCTCTATGATCAAAGAGATTACTCTGGTCAATACGCCGCGTGACCCTCCAAGATGCGACTCTTGTCGGACTTCACCCACGTGAAAGACAATTCTTAGCCTAGTACATTTCCTGTTTCCGCCCACATTTTCTAGGCCTTTATATAAAGTAAACTAAATCAAGCCAGACTCTCTCATTTTCTCATTCGAGCTGAGCTATCGAGTCTGGACTGCTTCATTTATTCTTTCTCCTAGAGGAATACCTGGTGCCTCCCTCAGGTGTCTGTCTATGTGCTTAGTGCTATTCAGCACTGTATTTGCCATCGAGAATCACCTATTGCCTTTGTGCTTAGTGCGATTCAGCACTGCACTTGCCTATTTATCGGATCACTTGTCTACTTGCTATTGAGTATCATCTCCCGCCTACGTGGATCTACTCAACTCTACTACTTGGCGCTATCGGCCTTGCCCGCCTATTCGACAGCCCACCTGTCAACATATTAGGTGCGACGTCCCTATAGACCCAGATCTGTGCGAAACGTCATAGCTACGCCAAACTCTCTGCAACTCACTGGACTTATCCTGTTAACTACGCTGCCCACAGCAGATCCGCTCTGCCCGCAGTAACCTTGTGTATCTTTCTTTCATTGCTTGTCTCGTTGCGTGCCTGCTCCTGATTTATATGCTGACGGGTTGGTGTGTGATAGCTTTAAAAATAATCATCCCCTAGACATTAAACGCGCCAAACACACATCAATTTCCCCAACCTGTCACTCCTACGCCCAGGCTGTTGCTAAGATAGGAAGATCCATAGCCACACAGACGGACACATTGACCCCACCACCCCCTCCTCCTCCTCCAACTCAGAAGAAAACACCACCGAAGAACACACCTCCGAAGAAACAAGAAAGTCCTGTTGTCATGCTAAAGAACAGGTTCTCTGTGCTCGCTGATCAGAGCATGGAGACTGAGCAGCATGTCAAAACCAAAACTCCGGGAGAACCCGGAGACATAATGTCTGACACAGGTTCTCCTCAGAGAACCCAGCCAGACACCCCAACCTTTACCGAATTAGAGGCTGACCAACTCCCTAAGGTGAGAAATGATGAGGATGCCCGAGGTGAGCTAGGATGAAATAACATCCGCTCTAACCAGAGTGATCTCCCCTCTCCAGAGAGAAAGACTTCCCCCAAAAGGGGGTTGTCCTCCTCTCCATCCAAACCCAAGAATAAAAATACCAAGGTCACTGGAATAAAGGGAAACCTCTCCGGGGGCCTCCCAAAGCCAAATAGCTCCAATTAGGTCATTAATATAATAAGCCATGGATTCCTGAATAGTACAGTGGAATTGTAGAGGCCTCAAGGCCAATTATGAGGAAATGCAGCTACTGATGGACAGGAAACATTTCTGAAAGATAGCATCAGTTTCCGAAGCTACAGTGCTTACAGCAAGAATGTTGAGGATGCAGAGAGAGAGCATCAGGTGGAGTCTGTATCCTTGTGAAAGACAGCATCCCCCATGAGAGGGTAGAACTACAGAGCACACTACAGGCCGTAGCAACTAGGATAACCCTTCACAAGGTTATCACTTGCTGCAGCCTGTATCTACCACCAGGCGCTCCATTAAACCCAACAGACACGGAGGACCTATTGAAACAACTCCCCCGGCCTTATATAATACTTGGGGATTTCAATGCCCATAACACCATGTGGGGATCATACACTACCGACACAAGAGGTCGTATGCTGGAGGATATCTTCCTCCAACATGATTTATGCATACTTAATGATGCATCACAGACCTACTTGCACCCAGGAACTGGATCTCTCACATGCATTGACCTCACGTATGCGTCCCTGGACTTCTGGACGATTTTAAATGGTCAGTTAGCAATGATCTACGGGGAAGTGATCACTTCCCAATCATCATTACTTACAATGTCCCCTCATTGGGACGACCTCAGCGGTGGAAACTGAATAAGGCCGATTGGGAACAATTCCAAAAAAGATGCTCCGAGGATATCACAGAAAATATCCTCGATGAACAGAACCCAGCTGATATCTTTGCTAGCAAGCTACTTAGTATAGCCAGGAAAGTTGTCCCCCTAACCTACGCAAATCCAAAACGGCCTAGCAAACCATGATTTGATACAGTTTGCAAAAGTACTATTGGCGATAGGAAAAAAACGACTGGCTGCATTTATAAAGAATCCTTTCAAGGAAAACCTAAAGCTATTCAGGGTAGCTAGAGCAAAGGCTAGACAAACCATACAATCAGCCAAAAGGAATTCCTGGAGAAGTTTTGTCGGCAGTCTGGATGCCAAAACTTCTGCTAGAGCGGTTTGGAAAGTAGTATGACGAATCAAAGGGAAAGAATAAAATGCAATAGGGCATTTGAAAAACCAAGGACGAACTGTCACGTTCCCCAGAGAAATAGCTGACTGCCTTGCATCCTCAATAGCAGAAACGTCATCCACTGCACATAACACGCCAGAGTTCCAAAAAGTCAAAACCAGGGAGGAAAGACACCCCATTGATTTCAGGTCAGAGAACAATGAAGACTACAACAAACTGTTCTCGCTTGAGGAACTGAGAGAATCGGTAGACAAGTCACATGACACAGCGCCTGGAGAAGATGAAATCCATTACCAGTTCCCCAAGCACCTTCCCGAACCCTCATTGGCAGTCCTGCTAGGGGTCTATAACTGTGTGTGGCAAACAGGCGCTTTCCCAAACAGCCGGAGGAAAGCCACAGTTATACCGATACCTAAACCGGGAAGAGATGGATCTGACTCAGCTAACTATCGACCAATAGCACCAACAAGCTGCATCTATAAAACCATGGAAAGAATGATTAACAGTAGGCTGGTCTGGTACCTGGAGAAGAATAAAGTGATCTCCAACTACCAGTGCGGATTCCGGCAGGGGCGGACAACAACTGACCACCTGGTAAGGCTGGAAGCTTATATTAGAAATGCATTACTCAGAAGAGAACAACTAGTAGCTGTATTCTTCGATATAGAAAAGGCCTATGACACAACCTGGAAACATGTCATTCTACGTGACCTGGAGCTTATGGGGCTTAAGGGACACCTTTCCCATTTTGTGGGGGAATTTCTGAAAGATGGAAAATTTCAGGTTCGAGTGGGCAACTCCGCTTCTGACACTCATGACCAGGAAATGGGTGTACCCCAGGGCAGCATTCTGTCAGTCACCCTGTTCAACATTAAAATAAATAGCATCATAAATGCTCTGTCCCCTGGCATAGAGTGCTCTTTGTATGTTGATGATTGTCATTTTTACTTATGAGAAAAACATGAACACCTTAGAAAGAAAATTACAGCTATGTTTAAACAAAATTCAAAAATGGGCAAACGATAATGGTTTTAAATTTTCGGACTCCAAAACAGTTAGTATGCATTTTTGTAATTTAAGGGGACTCCACTCAGACCCTGAACTATTTATACACATAAAGAAGATTCCTGTCAAGAAAACTACAAAAATTTTATGCCTCACCCTAGATTCCAAATTTAATTTTCTTCCCCACATTAAGGAATTAAGAAGAAATGCCAAAAGTCATTAAACATATTTAGAGTACTCAGCCATTCGGACTGGGGAGCTGACAGAGATACCATGCTGCTGCTATATCGGAGTCTAATTCAATCCAAGCTGGACTACGGATCCATAATATATGGAGCAGCAAGTAAGTCTTATCTAAAAATACTGGAGCAAATACAAAATGCTGCCCTGCGTCTCTGTCTCTGCACGTTTCGTACATCACTTATCCCAAGTCTCCACGTGGATGCTGGAGAACTCCCCATGGATATAAGAATGAAAAAGCTTGCAATGCAGTATATAGTCAATCTAAAATCCAACCCCACGAACCCTGCTTTCGACTCCATATTTAACCCCACAGAGGTAAAATTATACAATCGAAGGCCTAACGTCATACAGCCATTGGGCCTTCGAATGAGAGAACCCATCCAAAATTTAACCCCACCCATTGACCAAATCTCTAAAATAGAAACCCCCCAGAATCCTCCTTGGCTAATGAATAAACCCAAATTAAATTTATCCCTCCTTAATTTCAAAAAAAGAAAATACAGACCCAAGCATACTACAAGTCCACTTTAGGGAACTGCAGGAGAGCTACGGAGATTGTGGCACCATCTACACTCTACACAGACGAATTCAAAATGGATGGAAAGGTCGCGTGTGCCTGCTCCTTTCAAAACAAAACAATCTCCCGTAGACTCCCCGATGGGTGCTCCATCTTTACGGCCTAATTACATGCAATATCGCTTGCACTTAAGGCCGTTAAAGCATCAGAAAGGAGTAAATTTATAATCTGCTCCGACTCCAATCTGCATTGCAAGCTTTGGGGCGGATGAAGACTGACATCCCATTGGTACATAGGAGCCTGAAGCTGTTGGACCAAACAACAGCCGACCAAAAGGGATGTCACCTTCATCTGGGTCCCCTCCCATGTTGGCATTGAGGGCGACGAAGCCGCAGACACAGAAGCAAAGAAAGCCCTAAATCATGCGGTGTGAGGAACCCAAATTCCCTGCTCGGACCTGAGACAAGTATTGCCTCTGCCACCTATCGAGAGTGGCAGAACCGATGGGAGGCTGAGACTCACAATAAACTCAGGCAGATTGTGGCAGATGTCAGGTGGCGGCCCACATCTAAGGGTCTAACAAGGCGTGGTAGGGTTCCCGGTCACTTCATCCCCGGTCACTTCATCCCCGGTCACTTCATCCCCAGTCATTTCATCCCCGGTCACTTCATCCCCGGTCACTTCATCCTCGGTCATTTCATCCCCTGGTCATTTCATCCCCTGGTCACTTCATCCCCCGGTCACTTCATCCCCTGGTCATTTCATCCCCAATTAAATATTTTATATATAAATATGATTATGTAGAATGCTTTCTTTTTTACATTTTATGACATATTTCTAATGCGTTTATAGTGTTTCCTCTTCCACTTTGTATTCTTAATGAGAAATCTAATATTATATGGTAAATTTGGATGTGTACTTATCTATAACGTAATGATTAAAGGCCAAGGTGTAGTGCAAGTAGTGGGAATCTTTTGAGAGATAGAAGTGCGATTAGAATAATTATGACCTTGCCGCTGATAACTTATCATCATAGGCCAAGGTGTGGTGCAAGTAGTGGAAATCTTTTGAGAGATAGAAGTGCGATTAGAATAATTATGACTGTGCCGCTGATAACTAACCATCAAAGGCCAAGGTGTAGTGCAAATAGTGGAAATCTTTTGAAAGATAGAAGTGCGATTACAATAATTATGACCTTGCCGCTGATAACTAACCATCAAAGGCCAAGGTGTAGTGCAAGTAGTGGAAATCTTTTGAAAGATAGAAGTGCGATTACAATAATTATGACCTTGCCGCTGATAAGTTATCATCAAAGGCCAATGTGTGGTGCAAGTAGTGGAAATCTTTTGAGAGATAGAAGTGCGATTACAATAATTATGACCGTGCCGCTGATAACTTATCATCAAAGGCCAAGCTGTGGTGAAAGTACGACCATGTTTCACTTTATTTAATTTTTCAATCGCTCTTTCTTGAAAATGGGCGAGTCATTTTTAGCCTTGTAATAAGGTTTTATTTTTTTTCTAATTATGGCGGACTTCCTTATAAACATTAAAGTTACAAATTGTGTTATAGGACTTTATTTCTATCGATATTTCATTTCTGCATGTATATGTAAGTATGTATTTTGTTTATTGATATTCACTTTAGATAGCGAAACTGGTGGGGGGCCTCTAGTTATGTGAACATACCCGTCATGATGAGGTTCCTATAGCCTTAAAATTAATTGAGTGCTTATTGGAAATAATCTTGCATGTATATTTAGGGTGTGATTCTCTCTCTCTCTCTCTATCTCTTTCTCTCTCTCTGTCATTTAAATAAAAAAGGAATACATTAAATATTGCTCATTTAATGCTTTTTAAAATTACAATTTGTTAGATAAAATTATCAGATGATGAAAATATCAGGGGATGAAGTGACCGGGGGATGAAGTGACCAGGGGATGAAATGACCGGGGGATTAAGTGACCGGGGGATGAAGTGACCAGGGGATGAAATGACCAGGGGATGAAATGACCGGGGATGAAGTGACCGGGGATGAAATGACCGGGGATGAAATGACCGGGGATGAAGTGACCGGGGATGAAGTGACTGGGGATGAAGTGACCGGTCACCCGTGGTAGCACGACCATGTCCAGACTTAGGATTGGCCACACCTACATCACGCACTCTTTTGTGCTGAAAAGAGACGAGCCCCCACTTTGTGAGTACTGTGACTCTCGCCTCACCGTGGAACATATCCTCGTTGATTGCCCCAGATACCAGGATGTCAGGGAGAAATATTTTAGAGCCACTAACTTAAAAACACTATTTGATAATTTCGACCCTGGGAAGGTACTGGGCTTTATCCGGGAAGTGGGGTTATCTACGAAGATCTGATTTATGAATTTGTGAACATGTACTATTTACATTAGATTTTTACCAAATAATTAAATTTTTACTACCTTTACTATTTTAACTGTGAATAGACCTTGATTTTAATGATATGACTGTATAGAATTTGGCCCCTGTTGTTTAGAGAGAGAGTAGTCCTTAAGGGACTGCAGGCACGACATGACCTAAATTGTGCCGATGTGCCTAAAATCAAAATCAAATCAAATCTCAGATAAGTAAGTATCGGTCTAACTGCAACAATTTTGGCCTCACCATTAATGTAAAAAAGACAGAAGTGCTGCTCCTACCTCCCCAAAATAAATCTGTCACAGAACCAGACATTCTCCAGCTGGCCACAAATTAGCAAACGTCAAAAGTTTGTCTATATGAGAAGCACCGTATCAGCTTACACAAACCTTGATGGTGGCAACGAAAGGACGCAGCATATGTACAAAACTGAAAGTCTACAGTGTTGTAGTTCTCCCGTCACTCCTATATGCATCAGAGTCTTAAACCGTATATTCCCGCCACACCAAAAAGCTCAATACCTTCCATTTACGCTATCTAAGGTGTATCCATAAGGTGCCGACGTCAAACCTTAAAGCTTTCCAACATGAACGGTATCAATGCGACAGTAAAAAAGTCCCAATATCAATGGGTGGGACATGTAGTTCGCATGCCTGACAATCGCCTTTCCAAATGTGAAGGAAAGCGTTCCCAGGGAGGTCAATACTAGTGCTCTAAAGACACTCTCAAGAGCTCCATCAAAGAATGCAATATCGAAATTCACAACCCACTCATGTCACGTATGCGTCAGGCTTTTTAAAGCGAGGATTGTACTCTACAGTCATCTTCGAGTCCATAGGAAATAAGAAATGTGCTCATCTTCAATCACGAAGGAGGAGCGATAATTATCGGTCGATCGTAAATTTTTTTATTATAAGCCTCCTTCCAACTCAATCACGATAAGTAGCTAAAAAGTCAACATCTTTAACGTTTCCATAAGTAACAAACAGAACAGAAATCTAGATTTCTGGTTATAGAAAAATACATTTGAAAAAAAAATACTTAAAAAAAAAACGGCTTTATTAACATAGCAGAAAACAAAAACAAAAGAAAGAATGGGATCCAAACGACATCAGCAACGCATCGTCACCACATTACAATCAATCTGATGAAAGTAGCTTCCGTCACCACATTACAATCAACCTGATGAAAGTAGCTTCCGTCACCACATTACAATCAACCTGATGAAAGTAGCTTCCGTCACCACATTACAATCAACCTGATGAAAGTAGCTTCCGTCACCACATTACAATCAACCTGATGAAAGTAGCTTCCGTCACCACATTACAATCAACCTGATGAAAGTAGCTTCCGTCACCACATTACAATCAACCTGATGAAAGTAGCTTCCGTCACCACATTACAATCAACCTGATGAAAGTAGCTTCCGTCACCACATTACAATCAACCTGATGAAAGTAGCTTCCGTCACCACATTACAATCAACCTGATGAAAGTAGCTTCCGTCACCACATTACAATCAACCTGATGAAAGTAGCTTCCGTCACCACATTACAATCAACCTGATGAAAGTAGCTTCCGTCACCACATTACAATCAACCTGATGAAAGTAGCTTCCGTCACCACATTACAATCAACCTGATGAAAGTAGCTTCCGTCACCACATTACAATCAACCTGATGAAAGTAGCTTCCGTCACCACATTACAATCAACCTGATGAAAGTAGCTTCCGTCACCACATTACAATCAACCTGATGAAAGTAGCTTCCGTCACCACATTACAATCAACCTGATGAAAGTAGCTTCCGTCACCACATTACAATCAACCTGATGAAAGTAGCTTCCGTCACCACATTACAATCAATCTGATGAAAGTAGCTTCCGTCACCACATTACAATCAACCTGATGAAAGTAGCTTCCGTCACCACATTACAATCAACCTGATGAAAGTAGCTTCCGTCACCACATTACAATCAATCTGATGAAAGTAGCTTCCGTCACCACATTACAATCAACCTGATGAAAGTAGCTTTCGTCACCACATTACAATCAACCTGATGAAAGTAGCTTTCGTCACCACATTACAATCAACCTGATGAAAGTAGCTTCTTACACTGACTCTAGGTGAAAGCAAGTATCTATAACGTTTATGATATTTTAGGGAAACTTTTCAAATTTTTATACTATTTTATACAAAGTTGTCTTGTTAGTAAGCCACAAAATTGTCAATAGTCATAGGGCCAGGCAATATGAGACCCCTGTACGCACCATGCATTGTCTTATTTAGAAATGAAAAGGTCTTTAGCTATTTGAGATATGGGGCTCCATATAAGTCCAGATATTGTATGTAACTACTAAATATTTCTTAGAGGCCCTAAGGAAGCTAATGTAGCATTGAGGTAAATTCGGCCGTGGCCCTATGGTTGTTACACAATCGGGTGTGGGCCCCTAAATTGTCGTGGGCCCGGGTTTATTAAACCCATTCGCGCCATGGCTGTTACGCCAACACTTAAGTCCCAAAAACAGAACTTGCGTAGGATGTATTACTCTTCTTTTTTGAAGTAACGTCTGTAGTTTATAAGATAAAATACTATATAGAAAACCTCAACTCAGGTCGAGTCGTTTACATTGCATCTTTTTCGAAAAGTATTGGGTTATTTTTGTCTTGAAAGGATTTCTTTGCAGTGTAACTTC
Organism: Biomphalaria glabrata; assembly: GCF_947242115.1. NCBI lineage: Eukaryota > Metazoa > Mollusca > Gastropoda > Planorbidae > Biomphalaria > Biomphalaria glabrata. The sequence goes on from NC_074721.1 coordinate 19,248,133, forward strand.
TCAAATGGTTACGTTAGGACATTAATATTGAAATGAGTATATTCATTAAGTCTTTAGTATTAAGTCAGGTGTACCTCAAGGAACAGTCTTGGGTTCACTACTATTTTTAATTTACATAAATGATTTACCAAATTGCATTACTTCAGGAACAAAAGTCAGATTATTTGCAGACGATTGCATAATATATAGAACAATAAAAACAACACAGGACACATATATTTTACAAAGAGAATTAGATGAATTACAGAAATGAGAATCAAATTGGAGCATGTCTTTCCACCCAGAAAAATGTCAGTTGTTAAGAGTAACAAAAAAACTAAAACAAATTAATTCCACTTATCTTATTCATGGCAAACTAGTAACACAGACTAAAAACGCAAAATACCTAGGTGTTATAATAAATGAAAAACTGTCATGGAATCCACATATTGATGAAACTACAAAAAAATCAAACAAAGCATTAGGATTTATTAAAAGAAATTTCTATAAATCAAATAAGAACATAAAACTAAAATGTTATTTAACCTTGGTTAGGCCAATAATAGAATATGCATCCTCCGTTTGTGACCCCTCAACTCAAGAAAACATTAAGAAACTGGAACAGACACAAAATAGAGCAGTGAGATTCATAACAAACGAATATTCACATTTGACTAGAGTAACACCTTTAGTAAAATCACTAAATTTAGAAAGCCTTAAGGACAGAAGGCTCAAAAGTAAAGTAGCAATCATACATAAAACAATGAACCATAATCTTCAAATACAAAAACAAAATTTAATAAAATACTCTGAAAGACACAAAGATAAAGGCACATTCCTCGTCCCAAATGCTAGGACAAATTTGTACAAATACTCCTTCTTCCCTAGTGCTATTAGAGCATGGAATGGGTTGCCTGAGCTAGCCAGGAAAACCAGTGACTTGGAAGAATTTAAGTCATTGGTTAATATGCATGACTAAATGCATGACGCGTAGGACGTAATCATCTTCTTTTTTTAAGTAACTTCTGTATTATATAAGATAAGAAGATAAGTACTAAACATCAGGTGATGCAATATCTCTAGGTTTTTTACTTTTTTTATTTTTACTTTTAACCAAATTAAATGGCAGAAAGACTTGAAAACATTGCGTCAGTATGCTAAAGAAGGATTGATGAAATCAATTTTTGGACAAAAACGTCGGAGCAGTCAACGAATTCACTTAAAAAAAAACAGAAGTCATGTTCCAGAATTCACCAAATAAAACCTACTCAGCCCCAAAGATCCCAGCAAATGGGCAACGCCTTAAGGGGGTCAACTGGTCAAAAATAATGATTTTTCATTTAAAAAATCGTTTTTTTGAAAAGTTGCATATTTTGTTGGTAAAATATCTTAAAAATGATATAGTTTAGCTAAAATCATTCAAATAAAGGTTTGAAAGGGGTAGGGGTAAGCTAAGTTTGCTCTAAATGTTGAAAAAATCGCCGGTTTTACGATGCCGATTACCTCGTAGCCCGTTATAAAAGTGGGTCATGTTTGGTATCTTTGAAAAGCTAAAGGTCAGCTCTATAAGTCTATTTCAATGACTTATTCATGTAAAAAAATTCATAGCCTTGAAACTAGTTCAAACTAGATCACTACACGTGTCTTTATTCAAATCCGATTGGATCCCGATGTGTATTTACGAGATTAACGATTTTGATTGGTTCATTCCGGCATGGGCGTAGCCAGGATTTTTTTCGGGGGGATTTCCCCCGCGCTATATATATGTATATGTATGTATGTATGTGTGTATGTGTGTGTGTATACATAATTAATCTTTATTACAATCTGACTCTTCATTCTTTCAGAAGACGTTTATTTTTACCCTGGAATAAGTTCTTCCTTGAGTTAGTGGAAAATTTGTAGACTCTACGCCTTTGACAGCAATTGGATCTGGGGGAGCACTGCGAGCTCCCCAAGCGTGGGCCGAAGCCCCACCGCCAAGCACAATTTCCGGTATTGAAAGCCTAAAAATGCATATTCTGAGGTATCTACAGTGCATTATTCTGCTATTAAAAAGTTTAATTTCAAAACCTGTGCTTTTCTTACTGACTTAGATCCTCCCGCGCAGTTCGCCTCATTGGTCGGCAAGCTGTTTCCACAAAAATCTGTCACTGGCAATGTCTGAAGCCTCTTCCCACCTGCACTGAGAACCTTTATGAAAGTGTGGCGTGAAGCTGTACTAGGTTGTTCCTGTTTGCTATTTCCTCGCAATGGCCTCCATGTCATTGCAACTCTGCAAAAAAATTGCATTCTATTGAAATCTACAGGTTTATTCTATTAAAACAGGCAGGTTAAATTTAGTAAAAAAAAAATTTGGGGACATGTGCCGATCCTGAAGTGTGACTGACAATCGAGGTTAAAGTGGCATAAGTATATCTCTATCATAATATTATCTTTATGTTAATCGAGACCTCATGTAGTAGGCCTCTTTTGGTCAGCGTAAGACATCCACAGAACGATAGTTAAACGCTCAAAAAATATCTAATTTTCATTCAAGAACTTATCGAATATTGTTTTACTTGAGAAATATTCTAATATTAATATTGCAATATGAATACATTGCAAATACAATCAATGTGTTTCTTTAAAAGATAAGATATACAGATTTATATTAAGTCTTTGTGGATTGCCTCCGGAAACATATATATTTTAAAATAATATTTAAACAAATCTCATTTGTAAGCACTACATTTTGTTCAATAGACCTATTTGTAATTTCTTTCTGTTACAGAGCAATAACTCCAAGCTCAAAACAATACAATTTCGGAAATATGAAGAGAAATTTAGAAAAAAAAATTATAATTTAGAACTCATCTCCATTATACTGAACATTTTTTATGAATTCTAAATTTTCCAAAATTAAAACCTTTCTTAAAATAATTATTAATATATTCATGTGCAATTACAAAAATTCTGTCGCCGTATTTGACTATTATGTTTTAAAAAGTCATGTTTTCTTCTAAAAGGGAGGGGGTGGTAGAGTGAAAACGATTAATCGAGTAAGAGTCCTTTTTTTTTTTCTTAAAAATAATTTCTGCTGATTGCATAAAAAAGGGTGTCGGGGGACTCGATATAAAAATTTATTTTATAGCATATATAAATTATATAAGAATGACATTTTTTTTTCAATTTTGTAATTTCTTAACTAAAATAAAAAAGAAAAAGAATTGGTTTGTCCGATGGGCGGAGGGTGATTGCATGTATCGACCCTCCCGCCTGGTACAACCCTTTTTCATTTTATATTTACTAATGATAAAAATTTGAGATCAGAGTGTTTGTGTGCGACATAATACACTAATGGGTTTAAATATCAATGAGTAGATTATATAGATATTAAACTAATTTTGTTCACAAACTAGATTTCTCCACAAAAATAGGACTGCCCCCATTTAAATGGTTTAGTTGGGAAGGTCAGTAGATAAATTTGCACCCACCTACCCCACCAATTTGCCAACAGGGTAAAGACATAATATTAAATCGGTTAAAATATCATTAACAAGTTTTAATCACATATAGATATTTAATTGATTAGTAATTTTTAGATTTTAGATTTAGTTTAGATACTAGATGTAGTCTCGATTCTAGATTTAGTTCTAGATCTAGATCTTGCTACCTAGATTTTAGATCTAGTTAATACAAGATCTAGAACTTACCTTTTAAATCATGCGTGTTAACCAGTGAATTAAATTCTGCCAAGTCATTGGTTCTTCTGGCTGGCTGAGGCAACCCATTCCATGCTCTAATAACATTAGGGAAGCAGGAGTATTTGTACACATTTGTCCTAGCATATGGAACAAGAAATGTGCCTTTATCTTTGTGTCTTTCTGATTATTTTATTAGGTTTTGTTTCTGTATTTGAAGATAATGGTTAAGTTTTCTATGTATTATTGTTACTTTACTTTTAAGTCTTCCAGCTTGAGGGCTTTCTAAATTTAGTAATTTTACTAAAGGTGTTTTTCTAGTGAAATGTAAATATTCGTTTGTTATGAATCTCACGGCTCTTTTTTGTGTCTGTTCCAGTTTCTTAATGTTTTCTTAAGTTAAGGGTTCTAAAGAGATCTAGACCTATAAAGTAGATAGGAGCGTATATTATCAGAACTAGTAGGCCTACTAATTGGTAATAGTGTCCTATGCTGTTTGTATGGAAAGCCGGTTTGTTGTGTGGGCTCATTTTTTTAAATGTCTTATCTCGTCTACTCTAATATATTGATCAAAATTGTTGGGGAGATGTACATATGAGTAGCGCCACTAGAGGGTCGAGGGATGCAATCCGCATCGGGTGACCTTCAAGTTGGGAAATATTATATGTTGTCAAAAGCAGACACATCGTAAAAATAAGGATAAATCGTTAGATAGATGCCCAAGAAAACCTTGACATTTAATAATAATAAAAATCAATGAAAGTAGGTAATCAGCTCACTGTATTGGTTCAACAAAAAGAACTAACTAGCAATAGTGTTTATTGGAACATATTTCAAGAAAGTTGATGGGGGAGGGATTTCCATGCTGTTCTTAGTTGATCAGTTAACGCTACTCTACTTATTCCAGAAGTTTTAGAAGAGTCTTATTAAAGACGACGTGTTGTCCTGTTGGCTTTTATGTGAACAATAACGCAAAATGACTTTTAAAATTGTCTTACTTAAAAAGATCAAAACAAGACTATGGCTTGAATATTTCTGGTCCATTAGTGAATTCGATGTGGACCGCTCTGAGTATCACACAAACTCTCATTGTAGTCTTGTTAGGTTTCGATTTGCTTTTATGTTTAATTTTTTATGTGTAATTGCTAAATTAATTGATTTTACTACAGGTGTTACTCTAGTCTAATGTGAATATTCGTTTGTTATGAATCTCACTGCACTATTTTGTATCTGTATTAGTTTCTTAATGTTTTATTTGTTAAAGGGGCCTAAAACAGAAGATGCATTTTCTGTTATTAGCCTAACAAAGGTTAAAAAAACATTTTAGTTTTATTCTCTTATTTGATTTGTAGAAATTTTCTTTAATGAACCCTAATTCTTTGTTTGATTTAAAAAAAATAGTTTTATTAATATATGGATTCCATGATAATTTTTTAATTTTTTATAACACCTAGGTAAATAACGTTTTTAGTCTCTCTCTCTCTCTCTCTCCCTCTCTCTCCCCCATCTCTCTCTCTCGCTCTCTTATATATATAGATATATATAAAGTTTCATTTCTCAGCAAGTATGAAGAGAGGACGAGGAACACAAATACTACTGTAAGTGTCAAAAGTATCCAGAAACATTCTAAAAAGCACACTTGTATGTTAGATAAAATTAGCCTTAACAGCACGATGACACAATGAGTAAGAACAAAATATTCAATTGGAGATGAAATCACTGGGGATGAAGTGACCAAATTTGAAATGACCGGGAACAAAGCTACCGAAGTTAAAGTGACCAAATATTAAATAAATGATCGGGAATGAAGTGATTGAGGATGAAATGACATGTTATGCTAATTGAAAAGAGGTTGTGGTTGTTGTTTTTTTTTTGCAGTTTATAGTTTCTCATATTGTCGCAATCATCTATGTAATTGCATAGTAAAAATGTAAACTATCTAATAGCGCCGCTTTCATCAATAAGCGATGACGTCATTTGCGATATTTTGTACTTATGTACTAATTGCTCTCCCCTTGTCGTTTCGTCGTAATTTTTCATATGACGTCAAATTTGTCTTCTTGATCGTTTGGTACATTCACTCCATTGTACGCTGTAGAGCCAAGCTGTATCTTTTGAGTTCTTTAATTCTCCTTGTGTCTTCGGTACTGAATAGCCTTAGTGTTGGCCTTGGTATATATTCTTGAAGGATTATTTGACCCCTGTTTAGGATCAGTTTTATTTCACATTGTAAAGTTATTTTTAATATGTATTTCGTTGTATTCGTATTTTGTAATTAGATTAGAGGATTAGAGGATTTAAAGAATCTGTTATTTGTCTTTCTATAGGGTCTCAGGTTTTTTGTCTGAGGTTTCATTTTTTAGGGTTCGAGTCTGAGATTCCAGATTTTAGATTTCTCCATTCATTCTTGGTGTTACATTGTGACGTTGTGAACTTCCCTGAACTTTGGTTATCTTCATTGTTGGTGAACATTCGACATGGCTAGAAGATACTTGTGTTACCATGCACGGAACCTTTCATAGAATCTTTGTCTTCAAATATTGCTGATGACCCTATTAAAGACATCATAATTTAAGGTGATTATTCTTGTTTGAAATACTAATAAAGTATTTATTTGAACGATACTAGAAGCATTGATTGTTCACATCAGACTATATGTACTTGTATTCATTTATCATTTACCATTTGTCATATGCCATTTCAATGTATAAATCTCATTGTATTAAATTGATAGTTAAATTTCAATTATCATACACATCGTTTATTAGTTTACGTACAACTGGATGTTATGGTGTGTCTGTTAGGCTGAGCTTTGAAACTAAAAGTAATAATAAATTATTAATTAATTATAACACACAAACACATTGCAATTAATATTACTTTTAATACTAAGAAAATTTAATATATAGGCCTATTAATGAAAGCTAAAGACCTGACGGATATGAACGCTAAAAAGGTTGAAACCTGCCTTTTTACTTGTTGAGTGAACCTCTTCGTTGAACTGATTCTGTGTTTCCAAGCAAAGTTTTTTTTGTTTGTATAATTGATTTTGACATTAGACATTGTAAAAATTATCATTATATTAGTTTTCAATGTTCTTATTTCTTTCTTTATGAATGAGCTTATTGAGAGTATAACAAGTAGAACCGTATCCTCCGTGAACTTTGTTAAGGATAAAAAAAGGATTCATAATTAAAATCATTATTGTAATAAGTGTACCAGCTCTTTGTTGCATTACTTTGTTAATTATACGCAAGTTAAATGTTGGATTGTTTTATCTAATTCACTGAGGTCTCTGTGTCGAGAACCCATTAGCCTATTATGGTCTATTAGGACTAATTTTCAATATTAAATTTTTAAAAATAAGAATATAAATTTAAATTGAAAGTAAGGGAGATGGTTATTTGCCATATTTGTAACACAAATATGCAAAATGATTTAGATTTTTTCAAAAAAAAAAAAGTACAAATGTATTGCAAAGTTTAGTAAGTTCTGTCATATTAACTACTTTATTTTAAAAAACTGTTTATTTTTGTAAAGAGAAAAAATCTATCTAATATGTATATAAGAGAAACAAAATTTAAAATAACAATTGATATGTAATTTTTTATAATTATCGCGTGGACTGCAAAGTTTCACAACTGCCATAGGACACTTAACTAAAGGATTTTTTTTAAGGAAATATTTTTTTTTCTTGTGGCTTTAAATAAGAGATTGACCCTTTACAAAACAATTAGATTAATTAGATAATCATTATAAGACATCAGTTAGGCCAGGTTCACGTCTAACTTCACCTTCACTTTCATTAATCCCTTGTCTGCTGGACCGTTGGGGTACCACAATAAGATCAGTCAATCTTCTTTCTCCATTCTTCTCTATCATTTGAGATTGATATAATTTATTTCTTATATTCTTTCTGAAAATATTGAAACCTGTCTTTTTACCTGCCTGAGTGGACCTCTTCGGGGGCCGATTTTGAGTTTGTGTTTTCACAAAACTGTCTTTGTAACCTTGCCTTCAATAAGAATATAAATTCGAATTTCTATGGTATAAAAAGCTAATAAAATTTATTAAGAATAATCTTGTTTTAGGGTTAGATAACTGTGTTTTATTTACAATTTTAAATATATAGATTGACGTGTATTGCTACTTTTAAGAAGTAATTACTAAATTTAATTTTGAGAGAGAGAGAGAGAGAGAAAGTCACATTTAAACAAACATGCATGCACATTTATATTACTAATGAATGAAACTGAATATATAAATAAAAAAACAACTCTTTTTAAACCAAAAATTCTTGAATTTATTGAATATATATAAGACATATATCGTTGTAGCGTAGGAGCTGATTGCCAAATGAAAATAAACAGATGGAATGAAAGACATTGGATGATTTAAGACCATATATAACAATTAATAACAACAACGAAAAAAAAAAGACTTTCACTACTTAAAAATCACTCACAGATCTTTATTTATCTCTCGTCCGTTTCACTCATCTCTGACAATCTTTATAAAAGTTACATCACACATTGGGGTTCATGCTGAATGCAATTAAATGCAACAGAAAAAGAAAGTTATTTGTTATATTGGTTTATATTGAATTTAAAAAAATTCACATATTTCGTAATTCTAATTCTATAATTCGATTCAGAAAACGACGTTTAAACTTGTAGTATCTTCCTTTTAAATTTTTTCTAAAACCAGGACTCCTTATTGAATAAATTAGGAAATTTGAAAGATGGGCTATTGAATTACTAACTTTGGTTGTACAATAGATAGCCACAAGAGTTTTTTTAATTTTAACAACATAAAGAAATAAAAACACGTTCGAGACGCAATTCGGTGTAAGGAACATAATATAAATAAAACATACTAAGAAAATAAAGGTGAATGACTTCGATTTCAATTTATGTAATATCCTGGGTGATAAATGTTGACGAATGTTAGCTTGGGTGTTATGTTTGTGAAGAGTGATCACTATGTGAACGTATAAGAAGATTAAAACGAAAAAACATAGGACATGCAGTGATGGAAACATATATGCGTGACAGAATGCTACTGCAAAATAACTGTAATAACAAGGAAAGCTAGCTGACATAGAAGCGATGTAACTACAGAATAATAAAGAAGCAAAGTATTTTTTTTTATTAAGACGTTCGTACAAAAATGGGTTAGTAATATGAAGCCAAAGTTTAAGACTAACCAAAAATGTATTAGTATAGTTTATGTATGTTAAGGTTAATTGTATCACGTCTAGTAGAAGAGGATGATTGTAATAAAAGAAAATAGAGATATTCAAAAGGGAGTACACTAAATCATTTACGACAATTGAAATAATAAACCAATTTGAGAAATGTTTAAGTTCTCTAGTGACCAAGAATATATATAAAAAAAATAAGTTAAATGTTACTGTCAATATATGAAAGATTGTTACAATTATACCACATATTAACAGCGCATTGTCACATGAGCTACAACTTACTGAATCAGTTCCATTTAGTGACTCATTCATATTGGGCTCATAAAAAAACATTATATTTTTTATTTTTACCAAAAATATTATGCACAAGACTAACTTATAGAAATGTAGAACTACAATTGTTTTGCTGCCTATAATAATAAAACGCTGTTGTTGTTGTTTTTTATAAAGACTGTTATGTTTGATATTGCTGAACAATAACACTGATCTGGAAAAAGATAAAAAGTCAATGAACAAATAATGCAGATGAGATTACGCTTACCATCAGAACTAAAAAAATACAATCTATATCTACAGCCGTATTACAAATGTACAATGGATTAAAATAGACTTCGTATAATTTTAGCTTCCCCCGAAATGGGAAAAGACGCTATTAGTTTTGTGTGACACAACTTTTCAATGAAAACTTCAAAGGAGTCAGTCTTTTAAAATGGTCTCAGACTACTTTATTAACAAATCAAGCATCATTCAAATAACTTGTATTACCATAAATCATCTAAACTTTCGCAAAATACCAATTATGTTTGTAACTATAAGTCTAAATAATATTTTAGTGAATGTTAGGACTAGAAAAAATTCGTGAGTTTAATAAATTTCATTAAAAAAAAAATTGAGAAAGAATTTGATGTTTATATGATTCGTTTCTAAATAAAGTCTTGAATAATTTTTACATTTATAAATTAATTAATGAAAAGCAGTGTGTATAAAATGCACTAAATTTCGAATGATTGTGTTACTTTTAGACTGTTACATGGGCAAAGAAATAGTAATAATTAAATGGAAATTCAAGGGTAATAAATGATATTTTGAGATAGTTACCACCTAGCATTTGTTGCAAACAAGCTACGAAGCGTTTTTGCTAAAAAAAAATTATATAATTGTTCTTTATTCCAATTTAGAGTGACAAATACATAAATTTTTAGAATAAAAAATCATCAACAAAACTTACGCACATGCACCAAATAACACCAAGTCTGTGCCTCTTCACAGTTTGAACAGTTACGAAAAGCACTCCTAAAGAGCACGTCAATTTTCTTCTGGAGTGTATTGAAATAAAAGTAAAACCATATTAAAAACAACATAGGTCAAATTCATTGTTTATATTTAAATAAATATTGTTGGTGCTGTTTGGAAATGAATATCGTACAGTCTATTAATTGTTGTTTTTTCTTTAGATTTCCATGAAAATTTAATAAATGTCAAGGGTGCTAAATTAAGCGTTATTATTACCTAGTAAATAACGAGACAATATTTTAGCTGTAATTCTTCGAGTATATCAATGTGTATGGAATCTCTTTTATTACCGTAAATCTTCTAATCTTTCGCAAAATGCCACTTATCTTTGGTACAAAAAGTCTACATAATAGTTATAGTGAAAGTAATGCATATGAAAAATGTGTGTGTTTAATAAAGCTCAATAAAAATGTTTTTTAAAAAAATGGATGTGTATATGATGCCTATCTAAGTAAAGGCTTATGCAATTTTTAGATTTATAAATATAGTAATAAAAAATGTATAGAATGCATTGAATTGCGAACAATGTGTTACTTTTAGACTGTTACATGGGCAAAGAAATAGTAATAATTAAATGGAAATTCAAGGGTAATAAATGCTATTTTGAGATAGTTACCACCTAGCATTTGTTGCAAACAAGCTACGAAGCGTTTTTGCTAAAAAAAAATTTATAATTGTTCTTTATTCCAATTTAGAGTGACAAATAAATAAATTTTTAGAATAAAAAATCATCAACAAAACTTACGCACATGCACCAAATAACACCAAGTCTGTGCCTCTTCACAGTTTGAACAGTTACGAAAAGCACTCCTAAAGAGCACGTCAATTTTCTTCTGGAGTGTATTGAAATAAAAGTAAAACCATATTAAAAACAACATAGGTCAAATTCATTGTTTATATTTAAATAAATATTGTTGGTGCTGTTTGGAAATGAATATCGTACAGTCTATTAATTGTTGTTTTTTCTTTAGATTTCCATGAAAATTTAATAAATGTCAAGGGCGCTAAATTAAGCGTTATTTTTACCTAGTAAATAACGAGACAATATTTTAGCTGTAATTCTTCAAGTATATCAATGTCTATCAAATCTCTTTTATTACAGTAAATCTTCTAAACTTTCGCAAAATGCCACTTATCTTTGGTACAAAATGTCTAAATAATAGTTATAGTGAAAGTAATACCTATGAAAAATGTATGTGTGTTTAATAAAGTTCAATAAAAATATTTTTTTTTAATTTGATGTGTATATGATGCGTATCTAAGTAAAGGCTTATGCAATTTTTATATTTATAAAAGAAGTAATAAAAATAAATGTGTGTATAGAATGCACTAATTGCAAATGATTGTGTTACTTTTAAACTATTACATGGGCTAAATTATTTTTTTATGGAAATTCAAGAGTCATAAATAAAATTTTGAGATAGTTACCACTTGCACTTGTTGCAAATAAGATAAAATAATTGTTTTATATTACAATTTAGAGATATAGGTAAATGAAATGTGAGAAAAACTAGTCTACTGGCATTACACAAAATTAACAACACAAATATCATCCCGAATATGTGTGTTTATCTACCCAAAGTTATAAGACAAGAACAATTATATAGGGCTTAGTAAACTTGTATCTTCAGTTTTAAAATTTAAGGGCCTCATTTTTTAGATTTTTACCAATACAAAAAAAAAACATTTAAAGAAACAGCTGTATCTATATATTGCAAAGCTTATATCAACTTACTATATCTGGTTTTTTAAAAAAGTTTGCACTATTGTATCTTGAACCTGAAAACACAAGAATCAATAAAAAAAATAATTACAAATCAGCTAATTAACTATTGGTAATAAATTATTTTGTTAGTTATTTTGAACAAGTAAAATTAATTGTACTTTATACATTCTAAGAGAGAGAATTGACACTAACAATATATAACTTTAAGCCCTTCCGAAGCATAGTAGTTACCGTGTTGGCTTGAGTAGGCTGAGATAGATTTAGCTCACGTGTTCGATTTCAGTTGGTTTACCTTTTTTAAAATACATTTTAAATGCGATCACCCACAAATCACGTTCCTTCTCCCCTATTCCTTTCCTACTGGTCCTGACAAGTGATAGTATCGGACTTCGTTATGAAAGTTCAAAACATAAAATTGCGCTAAACCAGTGTTTCCCAAAATGTTTCGTGGAACCAAGGCTTTCAGCAAGGCCTAAATAGGTGTTCCAAAATAAAACCACTGGAATAATTACCTAGTAAGCCACCACGTGAATTAGTCTCTCTAAAAACAAAACAAAGTGTTTCACTAATTAGTCTCTCTAAAAACAAAACAAAGTGTTTCACTAATTAGTCTCTCTAAAAACAAAACAAAGTGTTTCACTAATTAGTCTCTCTAAAAACAAAACAAAGTGTTTCACTAATTAGTCTCTCTAAAAACAAAACAAAGTGTTTCACTAATTAGTCTCTCTAAAAACAAAACAAAGTGTTTCACTAATTAGTCTCTCTAAAAACAAAACAAAGTGTTTCACTAATTAGTCTCTCTAAAAACAAAACATAGTGTTTCACTAATTAGTCTCTCTAAAAACAAAACAAAGTGTTTCACTAATTAGTCTCTCTAAAAACAAAACAAAGTGTTTCACTAATTAGTCTCTCTAAAAACAAAACAAAGTGTTTCACTAATTAGTCTCTCTAAAAACAAAACAAAGTGTTTCACTAATTAGTCTCTCTAAAAACAAAACAAAGTGTTTCACTAATTAGTCTCTCTAAAAACAAAACAAAGTGTTTCACTAATTAGTCTCTCTAAAAACAAAACAAAGTGTTTCACTAATTAGTCTCTCTAAAAACAAAACAAAGTGTTTCACTAATTAGTCTCTCTAAAAACAAAACAAAGTGTTTCACTAATTAGTCTCTCTAAAAACAAAACAAAGTGTTTCACTAATTAGTCTCTCTAAAAACAAAACAAAGTGTTTCACTGTGTACTCGGTATGTTCTGTTTAGGAAAATGTTACGGAAACACTGCGCTAAACATTTAGTAAAAATAATATCAGGTGACCGAGCTTCGCTTGGATGTATAATTTGTTAAGGAAGGATATATACCCGAAGTCATGTTGGGGATGTTGTAATTAAGAAAATGAACGATCGGGTAAAGACTATCAATCCGAAGAGTTTCTTTTTCGTTCTGTCAGTTCTCAATTTATTGTACATGGCGATTAAAATAGAAAGTCACTCCAACAGTAGGCCTATAGAAAACCACAGCTCACGTACTAACGTTTTACATTGCTTCCTTCGTGTAAAACTATCGGGCTATTGTTGGCTTGGAAGAAAGTCTTTGCAGTATAACTTGTAAAATGGTTACTTTCTGACATTTAATATTGCAATTAATATATTCATTATGGCTCTGAGACAATCATCACATTTCACATAGGGCACCGCAAATGTAAGGGCCGGCCCTGGCTGTGCAAGTAAGGCATAGATAAGCTGTGTTATGACCATTTCCTATAATTTGGTATGGGACAGTAGACTTCGATGCTTAAACACATTACAATAATTCACCAGCAAAATAATAACAAAGTAAAAGCTACCTACGGGTGTGCGCAATTAAAGTGTAAACAATTTATAAAGCCTACACACATATATAAAGATATCTAATTTCATTATTTTTCTTCCATAGTTTCATAATGGATCAATGTACAATAAGATGGTGCGCTAATGTTTAATTAGGCCAATTGAATCATTAAAACTTTTTCTTGTTTGCGAAAAAAAGTCATATTGTACTGCTGTGAGCCGAGTGACGTAAGCGGTGTCAAGTTTTTTACCCTTTGACGTCATATAGAAAATTTCATTCATAAAACATTACAGTCAAAATTAATTTTTCGATACTGAGCCATTTTCAAACCGATATAACGGTCGACCTCGAGTTTTCCCGATGTGGCCAATGAGTTGAGATTTTTTTTCTCACTATTATGCACATACCTTGAAATTTTAAAGAAAATCGTTAGAGGGCGAAGCCCCAAACGCCAAAAGCGTTTTTTTGCTTTTTTCACTGCAGAAAAGTATTCTCTTGACATTTACAGCTCATTATTCATCAATGGAGTTCGGGGCGAAGCCCCGCCGCCAAAAGCATTTTCTTGCATTCTTCACTGTAGAACCGCATTCTCCTGATATCTACAACTCATTATTTATCAATGGAGTTCGGGGCGAAGCCCCGACGCCAAAACCGTTTTCTTGCTTTTTTCACTGCAGAAAAGTATTCTACTGACATTTACAGCTCATTATTTATCAATGGAGTTCGGGGCGAAGCCCCGACGCCAAAAGTGTTTTCTTGCATTATTCATTGCAGTAACGCATTCTCCTGACATCTACAGATCATTTTTCATCAATGGAGTTCGGGGCGAAGCCCCGATGCCAAAAGAGTTTTCTTGCATACTTCACAGAAGAAACGTATTCTCCTGACCTAAAACTCATTATTCATACTATTAAAAAAGGACCTTTTGAATAATGTTGTACTTGAAAAATATTCTAATATGAATTTATAGGCCCTTAATATATTGCAAAAAACCGATTTGTTCCTTGAAAAGATAAGATACCCCACATATTTAGATTTTGGCTTTGAGGATCTCCGCCGAAAAAAATTATTCGATAAATAATATTCAATAAAATTAAAGTATAAATTGTGAGTTATAGTCCCAAATTTATTTAACTAGAAAAATATCAGATTGAGTAAAGGTTAGAAAAAGGCGACTATGAAAAAATGATTTGGGTTTAGAACTCATCTCATTCATTTCAGTTTAGAACTCATCTCAATCGTGACTCCTATACTGAAAAATTTCGTTTGAATTCTAATTTTTTGAATGCAAAGTCTTTCTTAAAATAGTTATGATAAATTCGTGTGAAATTACACAAACTCTGTCTGGAAATGGGAGGAGCGGTAGAGTGAAAATGATTAATCCTCGCTCCTTTTATAGTTTCTGCTAAAGATTGCATTTGGCATTAAAGAATAGGGGTGGGGCGACTCGATATAAGAATTTAATTTATAGTATATTGTAGTGTAACTGAGTTGATTTTCTGCGTGCGTCCAGCGTGTCTGAAGGTCATGGCCATTGTGTGTGTTTCATGTCCAGTGTGTGTGTGTGTGTATAGACTGCATCAGTGGTATGCTAGACGTGCTGGTTTCATTCACTGTTTACTGTAGTCTAATTTTGTCGAATAAAGCCATATTATTGGTATTCTAGTCGTTATCATTTCATTACAATTTATTCGACAAAATTAATGTATCTGGATTAGTGTTGGATTCCTTAATTTACAATGGATAAATTACTCAGACCGAAAGAGTTGGACATTGATCCTAATGCTCCTCTGGCCTCAGAAAAATGGACTCACTGGTATGACACATTTCAGAATTTTCTTTCATCCATCAAGGATATAAACGAAGACTTTAAACTAAAGTTGTTGAAGAATCACGTATCTGCTACGGTTTATATGCTCATCAGTGATGTATCGTCCTATTCGATGGCCATAGACACACTCAAGACTACTTATATTAAGGTAAAGAATGACATTTTTGCTAGACATTTGGTTGCTACATGTAAACAGCAGCCGGGCCAAACGGTAGAGTCCTTTATGCTAAAGTTGCGAAGCCTGGCCCGGGACTGTGACTTTAAAGAAGTAACTGCTGAACAGCACAGAGACATTTGCATTAGAGACGCCTTCATAACTGGTCTGGCATCCAACACTATTAGACAGCGGTTACTGGAAAAGACATCTCTTACTCTACAAAGCGCTTTTGACGAAGCTAGAGTGCTAGAAACAGCCACAACGCATGCTCAGGCTTACAATTACACGAACGAAATCTCCTGTGGGGCAATGAAAACACCAACTAGCTCCCATCTAGAAACATACATTTCTAACGAAGACCAGGAATTAAATGCCATTAAGTCGTTATGCTACTTTTGTGGTAGGAGGAGACACTCTAGGACTGAATGCTCTGCTCGAAATGCATTATGTCATCAGTGCGGTGAAAAGGGACACTTCCAAACTGTTTGTAAATCAAGTAAAACAACAGCCAACAGAGCTGACAGCAAAATATCACTGACCAGTGTGATAACTCCATGTACCTTGTCATCAACGCATTTCTCTGGGCTTACACAGTCTACGGCCCAAGTGAACGTCAACGGGTTGCTGTTGCAAGCTCTCATAGACACTGGCAGCTGTGAAAGTTACATATCAGAAGCCATCGTCAAGAGAAATAAATGGCCAGTACGTCCGTCTACAAACAGAATATTCATGGTCACTACACATCTTTCTGAAAAGACATTAGGACATACATTTGCCGATGTCCAGTACAAGGGAGAACACTACAAAAAGGTCAAACTTTCTCTACTTGCTGGATTGTGCTCGGATGTAATCCTTGGTGTAGACTTTATAAGTCTTCATAAGGAATTGACCATACCGTACGGAGGAAAACGCAATCCTCTACACATTTGTGGTCTTAAAGCAGCACGAGTCGAAACACCGAGCCTATTCAGTAATCTAACTTCTGACTGCAGACCGGTAGCTACTAAGTCCCGAAAGCACTCAATAGGTGATAACAAATTTATTGAGTCCGAAGTTAGAAAACTCCTCTCGGACAAAATCATTGAACCTTCAAAGTCTCCCTGGAGAGCACAGGTGCTTGTGACAACAAACGAGAGACATAAAATAAGGATGGTCATTGATTACAGTCAAACAATAAATCGCTTCACCTTACTGGATGCATACCCAATGCCCCGAGTCGATGAACTGGTAGAACTGATATCCAACTATTCCGTTTTTAGTACTCTAGACCTCAAAAGTTCCTACCATCAAATACCAATCAAGACTGAGGAAAGGCCGTTTACTGCATTTGAGGCATGTGGCAAACTCTATACCAGTTCTGTCGCATCCCTTTCGGTGTTACCAACGGAGTTGCATGCTTTCAGAGAACAATAAATCAAATTATTGAGAATGAAATGTTGCAGGACACCTTTGCATACGTGGACAATGTAACGGTATGTGGTCATGATCAAGAGTCGCACGATGAGAATGCAAAGATTTCTAGATGCTTCTAGAAAGTATGGGATCACATTTAATGAAGACAAAAGTACGATAGCCACTGACAAAGTTTGCCTATTTGGGATACGAAATTTCTAAAGGCCTTCTCAAGCCAGACCCTGAAAGATTCCAGGCTTTAAGAAACCTTCCTCCCCCTCATGATATGCGCTCACAAAAACGGATCGTGGGCATGTTGGCGTACTACTAACAGTGGATCCCTAATTTTTCTAACAAAATAAATGTTTTGGCAAATAACACGTCGTTCCCTCTTTCAGAAACAGTAAAGACAGCCCTTAACGAATTAAAGCAGGAGCTGGAGAAAGCTGCCATCTTCACCATCGACTATACTCGACCTCTGACGGTTGAAACAGACGCTTCGAATGTTGCAATAGCTGCCACCCTCAACCAGGATGGCCGCCCCGTGGCGTTCTTTTCAAGAACATTCTATAAAAGTGAAAGGCGGCACTCGGCTATAGAAAAAGAAGCTTATGCCATTGTAGAATCTTTAAGGAAATGGCACCACTACTTAGTAGGAAATCGCTTTACCCTTGTCACGGATCAACGCTCTGTGGCCTTCATGTATGACAAACAGAGCAAAGGGAAAATAAAGAATGAGAAAATTCAAAGATGGAGACTGGAACTGAGCTGTTTCCACTACGATGTCTTGTATAGACCAGGCAAACACAATGTAGCGGCTGATACGTTTTCTAGAAACGGGTGTGTGTCAGCTTTGAGTCGAAATGAATTGAAACTGCTCCATGACTCTCTGTGTCATCCGGGAGTAACAAGACTATGGCATTTAGTGCGAGCGAAAAACTTACCTTTCTCTTGTGAAGATGTTAGGCTGGTTGTCAACCAGTGCAGAATCTGTGCCGAAGTGAAACCCAGATATTTCAGTAATTCTAATGGAACTCTAATTAAGGCGATGCAGCCTTTCCAGAGACTAAGTATGGACTTCAAAGGACCTCTCCCTTCTACATCTCGGAACACATACCTGCTAACCATAGTTGACGAATTTTCAAGATTCCCGTTTGCATACGCCTGTTCTGATATGTCAGCTTCAAAAGTAATCTGATGTCTAGAAAATTTATTTGGACTATTCGGAATGCCTGACTATGTACACACTGATAAAGGTACCTCATTCATGTCAAGAGAGGTGCAGGAATTTTTACACGAGAGAGGGGTGGCCACAAGCAGGACGACCCCTTATAATCCCAGAGGGAACTCTCAAGTAGAAAGGCTAAACGGTTCATTATGGAAAGCTATAACTCTGGCCTTAAAAACTCAAGGACTCCCGGTTTCCAAATGGGAGCAGGCGTTAAACCAAGCCCTGCACTCTCTTCGTTCTCTGCTTTGTACTGCTACAAACGAGACACCTCACGAGAGAATATTCAAGTTCTATCGCAGGTCCACCTTCGACAAATCACTCCCGACATGGTTAGCTCAACCAGGAAAAGTATTGTTAAAAAAGGGAGTCCGTGCATCAAAATATGACAATGGTACAATAGCTGTGGACTTAATTACATGCAACCCACAGTATGCCATTGTAAGACTTCCTGATGGAAGAGAAGAAACAGTGTCATTGCGACATTTGGCCCCAGCTCCAAGAGAGGGACAATCATAGGTGTATCAAAATATGGAACATGAAGACTTTGAGCCGGAGACAAACCCTATAACACAGATGCAGGTGCCTACTGACCATGTGACTATAGAACCAATGGCTGCTCCTAACACACATGTACAACAAGGGGAAAATGGACATCAAGAAGAAGTAAATACAGGGGCTGAGTCTTCAGTTAGAGAGCCGCCGATGTCACCAACTCCAAGCGACGGCAGTATTGGTCGTGGTAGATATAACCTAAGACCAAGAACGAGCAGACCTAATTATAAGGTCTAACATTTATTTAATTATTTTTCCATATCACAAGTTCTAACTCAGTCTCTGTAGGCTTAATATGACACACTTTGAACTGATCATTTTATAGTGTAAAACTTTTCTAGTTAGACTTTTGTATTGTATTACTTATTACATTATTATTCAAGACAACTGGTCTTAATATTTGTATGCATAATATGACACTTAGGGACTGATAATGTATAGTGTATAACGTGTTTGTTTATAGTTATACAATGCTTTTCAATAGAGTAACTCTGTAAGTATTCTGTAGGGATACTAAGGCCTCTTATATCGCTGTCCTTCACTATTATTTACATGTTTATGTTCCTATAACTTTTAGGCGGGGTGATTGTAGTGTAACTGAGTTGATTTTCTGCGTGCGTCCAGCGTGTCTGAAGGTCATGGCCATTGTGTGTGTTTCATGTCCAGTGTGTGTGTGTGTATAGACTGCATCAGTGGTATGCTAGACGTGCTGGTTTCATTCACTGTTTACTGTAGTCTAATTTTGTCGAATAAAGCCATATTATTGGTATTCTAGTCGTTATCATTTCATTACATTTCAATAAATTATATTAGTGACAGATGTTTTTGTTTTGTAATTTCTAACTGTAATACAAAAAGAAAAAGTATTGGTTTGTCCGATGGGGGAAAGGCGATTGCATGAATCGCCCCTCCCACCTGGTACAAGCCTTTTTCATTTAAATTTTACTAATGATAAAATTTGAGATTAGAGTGTGGTACGACATAATATACAATGAGTTCACATATCAATATATAGTTTATATTATATAGATATTCAACTAATTTTGTTCACAAACTATGATTCTCCATAAAAATAGGACCGCCCCCCCCCCTCAGAGGGCTAGAGTGGGAAGGGCAGTACATGCAATTTTCCCCTCCCCCAACCTCACCGAAACGGCCAAGATACAAGAAGGCGAGCGACATAATATAAATCTATATATTAATTCAACTAATTTTGTTCACAAACTATGATTTCTCCATTAAAGTAGGACCGCCCCCCCCCTCAAAAGGTTTAGGGCAGTAGAGATAAATTGGCAAACAGGGAAAGACATAATACAAAGATCGGTTAAAATATCAATAACAAGTTTTAATCACATAGATATTTAATTGATTATGTTAGCAAGCTGTGATTTCTACAAAGAAATTGGACCGCCCCCCCCACTCGAAAGTTTATGGGGGGGGGGCGGGGTTGATACCATCGCCCCCTCCCGACCCCACCAAATCGGCCAACAAACTAGAGGGGGGGGGCGAAATAATCTAAAAATAGGTTGAAATATAAATAATTAGTATATATTATTAACATAAGTAATGAATTCGTATACAAATTGTGTGAATTCTATACTAAAATTCGTATGCACATACCGTGAAATTTTAAAGAAAATCGTTAGAGCCGTTTTCGAAATAAAATTTATAAATATATATACATACATACATACAAGAATTGCTCGCTTAAGAGTATAGGATTACATTTAACTAGTTGAGCCGCGGCGTAGCATACTTCGCTATTTTGTAGGACCGACCTTAGGAAGACCGCAGTGGGCCCCGCACTTTCATAGGCACTACGCTAATCCTAGGTATAAATTATTTAAATAAACGCTTTTATAACTTATAACAGATTTTCCTCGGCCTCATACTGTACTGTATGTACTCATACTGTATGACTTCGCAACTCGCAAGGCTCGTAAAGTAATTCTGTAAGTAGTAAAGAATGAAAAAAATGCAAAGACGAATTTATTTTCTAATACTAACTCGTAATTACTACTTATCATCCGTATACATACCCAGATTGGGCACTGCAAAATCCGTATCGCATACTCCCCCTCTCTCCTTTTTGCCTCAAAAGTTACGTAGGGTAACTTTAGTTCGACTTTCAGAAATAAAACAGTTATATTTCCATGACTTTTGTTGGTGTCTGGCATGGTTGGGCCATTAAGAGGATTATATAGATCTATATACTAGTTGAACGGCGGCATAGCATACGCTGCTATTTTGCAGGACCGGCCTTAGGCTACTGCAACCTATTCGACGGCAGTGGGCCCCACACTTACTTAGGACCGCACATTCATAGGACCCGCGCTAATTCAAGGTGTATAAATTATTAAATTAAACTATTTTATAACTTAAAACAAATTTCCCGCGCTCTCCTGTCAATTTACCAGGAGCTCCTGGAAATCTCCCGAAATTGCAAAATATAATAATATAATAATAAGTCCGGCCCTGATATTTGGTAAGAGCTGAATATACGTAGTAGATTACTTGTTCTCTTACCATGACTTTTTGGTCACAATGAGTAAGTCAGGCGCTGCTATTTAGTGTCTCTAAAATGTTTGTTTGTAAAATATTTTACATGTTTCGGATGTTCCTTCAGAGTTAAAGATAGTTTACTTCTTAGTCCAAACCTATCGCAGGACGAAGGGTGATGGGAGCTGGCAGGGTTTGAACCAGGGACTATCAATAAATTCAAAGGCAATCCAGCGCGCAAACCGCACGGCCAGGCAGCCATACGTAGTGACGGGTGAATACTACTACTAACAGAGTGATTTTTCCTTTATTTCTTCTTCTCGTTCAAACTGTTAAGAAGCCATGAAGAGAATTGATATATATATATATATATATATATATATATATATATATATATATATATATATATATATATATTGTTACAAATGACAGTGATAGGTAGAGGTCAACGTATGACCCCGGCGAGATAACACAGCAGCTGGTGTTCTCTGGAATGTACATGTATCAACAAAGACAGGATGTGAGGTGTCCTTACGTGTTATTCCAGAAGGTACTAGCAATGTCCAGTGACAGATAGAGGTCACAACTTGTTACCCCGTCAAGATGACACTGCAGCCAATGTTTTCTGGAATCTACATGTATAAACAAAGACAGGATGTGACGTTTCCTCATGTGTTATTCCAAAGGATACTAGCCATGTTTGTGCAACTTTGGACAAGCGATTAGGGACTCTATATAAGCCAGAGAGTTAATGTGAAAGTGAGTCGTGAGTGAGCCGTTACAGTCGATACAGACTATGTAAGACGTGTGCGGCTCTTGTGGAAGAGAAATGTGTACGACTCGATGCAAGTTAACTAGGGTAGAGTTAACTGGAGTGGACTACAGTCGTTAAAGTCTATACAGCGAACTACAAGGACTTGAGCCGTTACAGTCGATACAGTCGATGTAAGACGTGTGCGGCTCTGATTCGGTAGACTTGAGTACGACTTGGTTCAGCTTTGGGAGACCTGGAGTGACACTGGGAAGTGTGTCGTTGGTCTGTTCTGTGGAATACGGCTCGATGCAAGTTGAGAAGAGATGAATTGCAACGAAGTGAAGAGATGAATTGCAACGAAGTATAGATAACTGTAAACTGACAGATATTGTACAGTCTTCTACGCTACATGTTACAGTAACAAATTGTTAGATTTAATAGTCAATAAAGTTATATGAAGCTGAAAGTTTAGTCGTCAAGTTCTTTACAGTGTTTTTATTTGTTTGCCTACTAGTACATCTAGCCAGAAGATTCAGAAATACGTAACAATATATATATATATATATATATATATATATATATATATATATATATATATATATATATATATATATATATATATAGAGAGAGAGAGAGAGAGAGATAGATTACATGTTTGATCCAAAGTAATTGATACAACAACACTTAATATAAGCCTTAGATATATATATATATATAGATAGATAGATAGATTGATAGATAGATAGATAGATAGATAGATAGAAGATAGATAGATAGATAGATAGATAGATAGATAGATAGATAGATAGATTACATGTTTGATCCAAAGTAATTGACACAACAACCCTTAATATGAGCCTTATTTAAAAAATCATTTTTTTTTGCTTCATTGTGAACTGTTTTTCTGATGTATGTGCGATGTCTCACAATATTTGTGTAAAAGGAACTAAAAAGAAAAGATGAACGCACTAGCGGATCCAGAACTTTTGACTGTGGGGCGATATTTTTCCAAAGCCTAAATGTAATGCCCAGTAAACCTTAACCCACTGGCGGAACCAGTGAAGGGAGCAGTAGGAGTGATCGCCCCCCTCCCTCGGCTGACCCACCCACCCGAAGGGGAGGGGCTAATGAATTTTAGCAGAAAAATAACACAATTCTTTACTTATGTTAATAATATATACAAATTACTTATATTTTAACCTATTTTTGTATTATATAGCCCCTTCCTCTAAAATAAAATATATAATGGGGTGACAAATGCATCAATTCCGCCACCCCCGACCAATAACTTTTTGAATGGGGGGGGGGAGCGATCCAATTTTTGTTAACTTAATTAGCTACATATACGATTAAAGCATTTTTTTTACATTTTAATCGACTTGAATATTATGTAGCTCCCCTTCTGGTATGTTGGCTGATTTGATGTGGTGGAGAAGGACGATAGCATAACTCAGCCCCCCCCCCCCCCCAATTCTTAACTTTTGAGTGAGTGCTGTCCATTTTATTTGTGCAGAAATCTTAAGTTGTTAACATAATTAGTTACATATCTATATGATAAAAGCTACTTATTGATAGGAATGTAAATTAATCCTTATATTATGTCGTTCCCGTTTCGGGTATCATGGCAGCTTCTGTGGCGGTGGGGAATTGGGAAGCGATTGGTTCTACTGCCCTCCCAACTCTAGACATTTGAATTGGGGGGGGGGGGCATATTTTTAGAAGCTATCTTAGCGTATGGACACAATTAGTTGAGAATCTTTATAATATAAGCTACTTATTAATATTTTAAATCCATTTGTATATTATGCTATACCACACTCTAATCTCAAATTAAATCATTAGTAAATATAAAATTAAAAAGGGTTGTACCAGATGGTAGAGTTGATAGATACAGATGGCATACCAGTACTTTTTCTTTTATATTTGTTATATTATAGTTTAGAAATTAACGTGAGAACAATTTCCGAATCTGAAGTGTGAATGACAATCAAAAAGTAGTGAAATGCCTTTAATAGGCGTAAATGTCTAATGCCTGTATTAGGTGTTAAACAAGATCTCTTGTAGTAGGCTTTTTTTTTATCAGAATAAGACGCCAACAGAACGATGGTTAAACACTCTTTGGATGTTTTACTGTTTGGATGCGCGCAAAATGTCAAATTTTTTAGAACCTTTTGAATAATGTTTATAATTTTTAAAATATTATGTAAATTTATACGCCCTAACTACATTGCAAATACAACATATTTTCTCCTTGAAAAGGCTTTGATAAGACTCTTGGGAATCGGTCCACCCAGGCAACAGAAAGGCAGGTTTCAATATTTTAAGAAAGAATAACATAATGAAAATATATCAATTGCAAATGACAGAGAAGGATGTGAAAAGAAATTTGACAGATCATGTGTGGTGCACCAACGGTCCAACAGACCAATGGACAGGTTAAAATAAATGTGAAGTTAGATGTAAATCTAGCCTAAATGATGTTTTATAATGAGCATCTAATTGATCTTATTGTTTTGTAAATGGTCAGTCTCTTATTCAAAGCCTTAGGAAGGTGACCGGTCATTTCATCCCCGGTCACTTTATCCCCGGTCACTTCATCCCCGGTCATTTCATCTCCGGTGACTTCATCCCCTGTCACTTCATCTCCGGTCATTTCATCCCCTGGTCACTTCATCCCCCGGTCACTTCATCCCCGGTCATTTCATCCCCATATAAATATTTTATATATAAATATGATTATGTAGAATGCTTTTAGACATTTTATGACTTGTTACTAATGCGTTTACATTGTTTCCTCATCGACTTTGTTTTCTTAATGAGAAATCTTATAATATATTGTAAATCTGGGTGTGTACTTAGCTATAGCGCTTCTATTGGATGTGGGGGTTGTAATATTATAATATAATCCGGATCGAAGGCCAAGGTTTGGTGGAAGTAGTAAAAAATCATTGGAGAGATAGAAGTGCGATTAGAATAATTATGATCATGCCGCTGATAACTTATCATCAAAGGCTAAAGTGTGGTGCAATAGTGGAAATCTTTTGAGAGATAAAAGTGCGATTACAATAATTATGACCCTGCCGCTGAAAACTTATCATCAAAGGCCAAGCTATGTTGAAAGTACGACCATTTTTCACTTTATTTTATTTTTTAATCGCTCTTTCTTGAAAATGGGCGCGTCATTTTTAGCCTTAAAATAAGGTTTTATTTTTTTCTAATAAAGGCGGAGTTCACCTATCCTCGTAATATCATGTCGCCTGTATAGGTTTTGCTTTAATTCCTTTTAAACATTAACATGTTACAATTTTGTCATTTAAATAAAAAATGAATACATTAAATATTGCTCGTTTCATGATTTTTAAAATTACAATTTGTTAGATAAAAATGATCAGATGATGAAAATATCAGGGGATGAAATGGCCGGGGATGAAGTGACCAGGGGATGAAATGACCGGGGATGAAGTGACCGGGGGATGAAGTGCCCAGGTAGTGACCAGGGGATGATATGACCGAAATGAAGTGACCAGGGGATGAAATGACCGGGGATGAAGTGACCGGGGGATGAAGTGCCCAGGGGATGTAGTGACCATGGGATGATATGACCGAAATGAAGTGACCGGGGATGAAATGACCGCGAACCCTTAGGAAAAACAATTTCCTTAAAAATAATTTATTTATTCTGTCTTTGGTGGCTATAAGATAATGCTACATAATATAAAAAACTACGTATTAATTTATGTTTTAAATTATGTTCCACTTATATGCATACTAAATAGATTTTTTCTCTAAAAAAAAGTAAACATTTTTTTGGAAGTGGTAAATATAATACTTTTTACTTCAGAACTTAGCAATACAAATAAAAAACAAACTTTTAACAAAACATTTAATTTTAATGTTTGTTACTATTAATAGTGAATAGTTGTAAAAATTGTGTATTTTTATGAAAAAAACTGCTTGCATAATTGATTTAAAAAAAATTGCCGTTGCATCAGAACTATGGTCTAAAATATTCACTATCTTATCTAGTTTTCAAGATCTAAAAGTAAAGAACGGATGGACAGAAGAACCACACAATTCTAATATCGTCTTTTCCCCTTTCGGGGACCGCTAAAAAATTCATTTATAAGTTATTTCTTTTCATGAATTCGCCTATTTCTAATCTGTTTTGTTACAGAGTATAATTCAAAGCTATGAAAAAACAAGGTTACAAATACAGTTTGTGTAGAAACACAAACTCAAAATCGGCCCACGAAGTGGTCCACCTAGAGTCTTCACCAGGATTCGAACACGGGACTTCCGTTTCCAAGTGCTTTACTCCTCAGCCACAGCATCTCCATATATATTCATTTAGCGTACAATACATTTTTTAAAATAATAATAATTAACTAATTATATTAATCCATACATTCAAAATTAATAACATATTACATTTAATAAAGAGAAACTAAAAAAGATTGATTCTTCTAACAAAACAATATAAATTGGCAACACGAAAAAATAATTCTTGACCTACTTTAAGCTACAAAATTGTGTACAAATTACTTAACATTAAGACTTTCCCCCTCATTGTTATTTGTCATACAAAATAGACTTAATCTAGCTAGATCTAAGTCTATATCTAAAATCTAGAGAATCTTGATATAGAATTTACTATATCTAGACTAGAACTCGTATGCATTTACTAGTTTAATCTTTAAATTTCTAGGCCTAGGACAATGTTATGATCATGAATAGTAGGCCTTTTGTTATCGAGTAATGACTAGTAATGGTGTACTAAGCTGTTTTTATCCGATTCATTTCATGATGTAATACTATTCTTTACATAATAAATGAAATCTGCACCCCCTAAGCTGTCAGAAGATACTTTTTTGCCTTAATTATTTAAAATGTGTTCAAATTATCAATACATGAAAAAAAAAATTAATAGTATGTATGTGTGTGTGTACATGATCTTTATTACATTCTGACTCTTCATGCTTTCGAATGACGTTTATTATGCTCTACAATGTTTCGTCCTTGCATTAGTGGAAAAATATGTAGACTCCCAGTCATCTACAGCAATGGGGTCTGGGGGAGCGCTTGGAGCTCCCCCAGCGCTGGACGAAGCCCCGCCGCCAAGCACTATTTCTGGTTTTGAAAGCCAACAAAATGAATATTCTGAGGTATCTACATTTAATTTTCCTGCAATTAAAAAAAAATATTTCAAAAACGTAAAATGCTATTCTTACTGCCTTACTGGCGCCAAGTTGTACTAGGATGTCATCGCAACCCTTAGTATGCGTACTTCATTTTGTCGGAAAACATGTTCCGCAAACCTCATGCGACGCTCTGTCACAACCTTACTAAGGTGTCCACTACTGATTCGGCATAAGATTTCCCTGATTTAGACACGATCTCTATAACAAACTCCTAAAATCTATCTGTCTTAGCCATCTTTGTTGAGCCACATTTAGTGTTTTTCAATTTCGTTTTTCAATTTCGGCAGATAACTATTCAATGCACTTTATTAATTGAGCCCCGCCACTTGTAAAAATGTGTAACCTCTATTGCATACGTTCTTGGAATTAGGTGACTGTAGTTTGCTTTAGATTTTATATCGAAAAGATAAGTTTTATCATCAAAATTTTAAACTAAAAAATCTCTGGAGTTATTTTTTTAAAATTCAAAACCCCATTTAGCTACTGTCATAGAATTTGGTGAGTGTATTTTGCTTTAAAATAATATTAATGATGGAGGTTTTCCACCTCAAGGCTCTCTGTAGGGGGATTTTAAACTCAAAACCATCTGGAGTGGTTTTAAAAGCCATCTGTAGGAGAGGGGTTTAAACTCAAAATTCCCAATTGGCTTGGCTACAGTAAAATAATAGCATTTTGATTGCGTAATTTGCTTTTTTTCTAAATTGAAGAGTTATTTTTTAGCTTCAAAATACACTGGAGGGGAATTAAAACTCATAACCCCTTTGACTAAACTCATAGAGTTTTGATTGTATAATTTGTTTTGTTTTTAATATTAAAGAGGTATTTTTTACCTTCAAACCCTGCTGAAAGGGGTTTAAACTCAAAACAGAGTCAAAACTGATTTAGCTACGCTCATACCATTTTAAGTGCATATTTTTTTTTTCATATTGAAGAAATATTTTTAGCTTCAAACACAGCTGATTGGGGGTTTAAATCCAAGAAACATTTCTGCCAAGTTTTATCAAGATTGGTGGGACATACATACATACATACGCCTTACATTGTACTTTATAGTATACTGACCATATGTTACCCGTGGCCCGCGTGTCTTAATATGCGTATTGAGATATGGTACATTAGAATAGTTTGTGCGAAGCGTGGTCGAGAAGCTAAGTACGCTGGAACTTGACTGGCTTGGCTACCTTTAAAGGGGGCTCGAGGCTCAACATCCGAATAGAGTTGAGCTGTGTTTACTGATCACCTAAATGCAGCACGGAAACAAATGTGAATGGACCGTAGCGCTCTGAGCATTCTATACGCATTAAAGTAGAGCTATATAAAAGCTATAATAATAATTACAAACAATTAATTAAAATAATATTGTTATAAGTAAAGTGAATGCGTAAATGTAAATATAGTATGAATAGTGGTATTAAAATAGCTGATCGAACTAAATCAATTTTTGTTACAAAAAGATTTGCTTGCATATAAAGTATGTTGAAATCTAGATCTAGAGTCTAATATAGTTTTGACCTAGATTAAAATTAGATTCATTTGTTTAATTTAAGTAAAATGCATCTACTTTCAATAAACATTTTTGATCTATCAGTTTAAGGTTAAATTTAAGGTTCAATAAGCTTACTTTTTTTTAAGTATATTTAATATCACCCATATAGAGCCTCATTTGTCTGTCCAATCACAGCGTGTTTTCACTGCGCATGTAAAGTTTGCGCAAAGTATTAAAATGACTGTCAACAAGGTAGTGCAGCTATAGCGAACAAATATATGAAAAATACTTTAGAAATACAAATTTGAATGTTAATTTGATTAAAATTTGAAACGAATGGACTGTAATTAGTATGTTCATGTGTTAAAGTATAAAACTATCTTTTCAAAGAGAAGTTTTATAATCTTAGAGTTGAATTAGAGTTGTAGATCTAGGAATAGAGAGATGTGTAACATTTCGGTCTTGTCTAATGAAAGCATGTACGTCAGGACTTCTAACATCGCAGAAATAAGGAACGAATTTATGTAAAAATGCTTTTGAAAGACAAATTTGAAGCTTAATTTTATTAAATAATGAAATAAATAGAACATATTTTGTAATTTTTTGTTTCAAAGTAAAAACAATCTGTGCAAAGTGTAGGTTTAAAAATTAGATCTAGATCTATATCCTTTCGATCTTCTCTCATGTAACTATGCTAAACATGGCCTAAATTTATAAAATACTAATAGTTTAATAGAGTTGGTCATTTTTTTCTTTTTTGAGGGTCTTAAGTTTGTTTTAGGGCTACAATACATACACTACGGTCTAATTTAGTACCTACGGAACATTTATGCCAGGTTTTATTAAGATTGGTCAAACGGTTTTGATTTTTCTATGCGGGACATACATCATGGGCGTAGCCAGGGGGCGTTTTGGGGGGTTCAAACCCCCATCCCCCCCAAAATCCTCCCTCTCAGGGCTCGGAATTTAGTGACTGATTTTTTGCTTTGATTTTGTTTATTTTAGTTGAGATTTTTATACTAAACCATCCCATGTCACAGCCAAGGGGTTTTTGAGTTTAAACCCCCCTACCAGGGCGTTTTGAGTTTAAACCCCCCTGTCGATGCGATTGATTCTGGTAATATAGCACCAATGTTTATGAAGTGCACAATTTTTGAACGCACTTTCGTTGTTGCCTTTCTGCTTGTAGGCTTATGAGGTAGTTTTGTTATGCTGGTGTAAAGTTTGGTGCCAGTTGGGGGCTCGAGTCCGTCTGTGATTACCAGTCACAGAACCATAATTTCAGTCATTATATGCGTCTTTATTTACTTGATTATGTAGCAGCAGTGTCTAGAGTTCAATAATTGTTTAAATTGTATTGCATCACTATCTACCGTACTGATATTGAGTTGAATACCATTGGCAACTATACATATATTGAAAGAAGCAGATGAATACATCCTTTGGGATATAAGTGAGATAAGTTTATTATAATATTTCTACTATTGTATTGTATTTGTAACGCATTTTTTTTATTTTCTATATTGTGCTTCACCTTCAAACGAGTGTCTTCTCGCTCCCGGCAACAAGCGAATGTGAGTGTAAAGTGGCTGTAAAGTGGTACCTGTACTGAAGTCTGAGGCTACTGGTATTGTGTTGGATTGTCCTGTAACAACTATGTTTCAACGCTGTGGCCTGAGTGAGGCACTTTCCTTCGACGTTGGATACTGCACAGATAGGTTTCCTTCTTTGCCATTTAACCGCAGGCTCTAGGCTTTAGTTGACCTCTTGTACAATTATTCGAAATTTTTTTCCATATTGTATAATAATTTAAATATAATATAGCCAAGTAGTGTACATTGTATTTACAATGAAAACTAGGCTGACAATTACTGCCCAGTTTAAAAGGGATGGTCGTTCTCTGGGATACGAAGGTGAAAGGTTAGAGAGGTATGTGGCTGAGCAGAAAGAAGACTATGAAAAAGCCAAGAAAGATGAGTATGAACGAGAAAAGGCTAGATTTGAGAGAGAGAAAAAATTAAAAGCAGAGGTGAAAGCAGAGGCGAAGGCGGAAGAGGCGGCCAGATTTGAACGCGAGAAGGAGCAGTTTGAACGTGAGCAGAAGGCCAAGCGTAAGGAGCACGAGAGGTGGAAAGAAAGAGATGTCAGGGAGGAACTCAAGAGGACGGAGGAGATGGAACTGGAAAGAATGAAGGCAAAGTCAGCAGCAGCTCCTGGTGGGACAACTACACAGGTAGAGGTGCGACCTAAAAATGCTCTAGATAAACTGGACAAGAGCTTCCAGGGAACGAAGGAAGACGATGACCTGATGGCATATTTAACACACTTTGAGGCCGTCGCAACAAGATGCAAGATTAATAGAAAGGAATGGCCATTGCTCTTGCCCTATAAACTAACTACAGTTCTAAGAAACTGTATGCTGCGCGACAGTCTGTTTTTGAATTAAAATTATGAGGAAGTGAGGGCCGTATTACTCCGACATGCGGATATAAACGAGGAAACTTGCCGCAAGAGGTTCCACTGAGTAAAACCTCGCCAGAATGATTTTAGGGGTTTTGTCACCCAACTGCGAAACGCGTTGGAAAATTGGTTGAAAATGGCTGAAGTAGGCAAGACCGTGGAAGAAGTAAAAGAGCTGCTGGTAAAAGATAGGATACTTGAGAATGTGTCTGGTGATGTGTACAAGCAACTGATAATAAGTAAGAGAGGCACGGTTGATGATATGATTGATGTAATTGAAGGTATTAAGGTTGCTAGTGTGGGTGTGTCGCTTGCTAGGGAAGACAGTGTGTATGTTTCGACAGCTTGTAGTGAGCCTGTGATGAATTGAAGCCCAGCGGTTGAAAGGAAAGAAATGGCTTGCTTCAGTTGTGGTAAAAGGGTTCCAAAGACTTACCCGATTAATTTAACTGATAGTGAAGACGATTCTAATATTGTGGTCAGAGCGCATGAGCAGAATCCAAGTGATAGATGACCAGAGGTCCGTCGCGAGTCCAAGAGTCGTCGTGACTATAAGCTGATTCCGGATCGTTACACTGTGACAGTTAGAAATTTACCATATAATGTTAACTAGCAGAAGTTAAAGGATAGGTTTAGAGATGTTGGTTTGGTGGGATTTGTGGAGGTTTTGGATGGTGAATGGGAAGTCAATGTGTGTAGGTCATGTTAGGCTCAAGAACCTGGCAGACGTTGCAAGAGCAGTTAAATATTTGGACAAGTTCAAATTTGGAGGTAGGAATATTGTGGTTGTCCTTCATCGTATAAGCACGAGGGGATAATTTGATGATAACTAGGTACTATGGTAAATATTTATTAGGCTGTATAAATATCGAGACCTATGGAGGAATGGTGTTGGTATATTTAGATGATGATGTATTGTATTTAATATTCTAGACGAAGCTATTTGTTTCCATTCCACATATCTTTAATTATACTTAAAGTAAGTTGAGTATACACTTTGTTATTTAAAGTATCGGAACCATATCTGTTAGTTATGGGAGTAAAAGTTTATTGGTGGATACGTGGATTTAGTTTCTCCTTTTACGGAAATCTTACGTCGTGGAAAATTCATAAGAGTAGACTGGAGCTGTGAGTGTGCGGAGGCATTGAAGAGAGTACAGGCCTGTCTGTGTAGGTATCCTTTTCTTCGTTTGCCTGATCCTTTTCTACTGTTTTATCTTCAGACTGATGCCTCAGACAAAGGAATCTTTGCCAGTATTAGCCTTTGTCTAAATGATATGTTGCATCCTATAAAATTTGTGAGCGTAAGTTGTTGCATCGGGGGCAGAAGTATTCTACCATTGAACTTAAAGGATTGGACATTGTTTATTCAATAAAAAAAAATGGACAGGTGTCTGGCCGGGAAAAAAAATTAATCTCCAGACTGACCACAAGTCTTTATCTTACTTTCGGAGAACTAACTGTACCAAAGCAGTCATTACAAGATGGGCGCTAGTGTTACAAGATTATTCCTTTGATGTTATTCACGTCTAAGGGAAGGACAATCTGCTTGCTGAACCATGCTCAAGATAGACTTTCCAATGTGCAGCTACATAAGTTACATATTTATGTATTTTTTTATATACATGTCTTATGCATTTTAATTCGGCTATGTATAAATTATTTTATGAAAATGTTTGCGTTTTATGTTACATGATTTAATGTCGCATTTAGTATTATTGATATTAATTAGTTGATTATTCATTTTAAATATGATTGGTTGGTAGATTGTGATTTTGCGAAAGGTTCATATTGTTATTTGGATGTTTTGGTAGAAGGTGTCATTGGTAATTTTTCTTCAAATTTTTGGAGGAGTGATGTTAATGCTGACGAATTTTTTTAGCTGAATGTGTTTACCTTATAGTTGCCTTGATTTCTTACTTTTCTTTCAGTTTTAGGTACGGAAACTGGTCCATACTATGTAAGAACCAGTTTGGGGGGTGGGGTGGATAGGGGGAATATCGCTGCGATTGATTCTGGTATTATAGCACCAATGTTTATTAAGTGCACAATTTTTGAAAGCACTTTCGTTGTTGCCTTGCTGCTTGTAGGCTTATGGAGTGGTTTTGTTATGCTGGTGTAAAGTTTGTTGAGATTCTTCTGTGTTCCCTTGTTAAGGGGAGTTAGTATGGGATTGGAAGTCTGTACTGGTCACTAGAGGCAGAAGTGTGTTGTGTTTTGGTTTTCAACATTAATGTGTACGTTGTGGTACAGCAAGGTGTAGAATTATTGTTTAGCTAATATATCCACAATATTAGAATGTTTCAAAATCAATGTCATTACTCCATCAGTTTGTCATCATAACTTATATTCATATCATTAAACAGTTACATTCTTAACAATGAGTCACTTATTTTTGTGAGCACCAATTTGCCTGTTGAATGTCAGGGGCCCGGGCAAACGAGCTAAGGCTTTAACATTACCCTGACACCCCCTACCAAAGGGTTTTAAGTTTAAAACCCCCTATAAGGGGTTTTGATTTTAAAACCCCCTATCAGGGGTGTCCAGTTAAATCCCTTTCTTCTATAAAACAAAACAAAAAAAATGCAAACGACAATCCCCAAATTCCAAGGAAGATTTTAATTTTAAAACCCCCTCAAAAATTTACGATAAACCCCCTCTTCAATATAAAAAAAGGAAATTACACACTCAACATTCTATGAGCGTAGCCAAAGGTGTTTTAAGTTTGACCTCCCCCTCCCTTCACTATATTTCCACAATATAAAAAAAAGCAAATTACGCACTCAAATTGTTATGAGCGTAGCTAAATTGGTTTTAACTCAGTTTTGAGTTTTAACCCTCCTTCAGCGGGGTTTGAACGTAAAAAAAATACCTCTTTAATATTAAAATCAAGCAAATTATACACTCAAAATTCTATGAGTGTAGTCAAAGGGGTTTTGAGTTTTAATTCCCCTCCAGTGGAGTTTAAAGCTAAAAAATACCTCTTCAATATAAAAAAGCAAATTACACACTAAAATTATTTGAGCGTAGTAAAGCCAATTGGGGGATTTGAGTTTAAACCCCTCTCCTACAGATGGCTTTTTTTAAAGTTTAATACCCCCTCCAGATGGTTTTGAGTTTAAATACCCCCACAGAGTGTTTTCATGTGGAAAATCTCTATCTTCATTATTATTCTAATATCTAAAGTTAACTACAGTTACCAAATTCTTTGACCGTAGCTAAATAGGGTTTTGAATTAAAAAAAACAAACTCCAGAGATATTAGTTTTAAACCCCCAACAGATAATTTTCACGTTGAAACTTTCCTTTTCGATATAAAATCTAAAGCATCTAATTCCAAGAGCGTATTCAAGAGAGGTTACACATTTCTACCAGTGGCGGGGCTCCATTAATAAATTGCAGTGAATAGTCATCTGCCCAAGTTGAAAAACACTACATGTAGCTCCACAAAGATGGCTAAGACAGATTTTAGGAGTCTGTTATAGAAATCGGGTCTAAATCAAGGAAATCAAATGCCTAACTTGGAGTCGACCTCTTAGTAAGATTGCGACAAAGCGTCGCATGAGGTTTGCGGGACATATTCTCCGACAAAATGAATTACGCATAATAAAAGTTGCGATGACATCCTAGTACAACTTGGCGCTACACATTCATGGAGGTCCTCAGAGCAGGTAGGAAGAGGCTTCAGACATTAACAGTGACAGATTTTTGTGGAAACAGCTTGACGACAAATGCGCCGAACGGCGCGGGAGGGTCTAAGTCAGAAAGAATAGCAAAATAGGTTTTTGAAATAAAACTTTTTAAAAGCAGGAAAATGCACTGTAGAAACCTCAAAATATGCATTTTTGTTAACTTTCAATACCAGAAATAGTGCTTGGCGGCGGGGCTTAGCCACGCGCTGGTGGAGCTCACTGCGCTCCCCCCAGACCCCCTTGCTGGCAAAGGCGGGGAGTCAACAATTTTTCCACTAACTCCAGGAATAACCTATTATAGGGAATAATAAACGTCTATCGAAAGAATGAAGGGTCAGAATGTAATAAAGATTAAGTACACACACACACATACATACATATAATTTTTTTTCCGTGGGGGGGGGCGGAAAAAATCCCCCCAACCCCCCCCCCCCCCGAAAAAAATCCTGGCTACGCCAATGACATACATACATACATACACACATACATACGCCTTACACTGTACTTTATAGTATAGGTAATAGTTATAGCAAGACTAAGATACTTGTCCAAAACACAAACACTGCACCTCAAGTAAGCATTAATTTCCAACCACTAGAAGTTGTTGATTAATTTTTGTTACCTTGGCTCCATCATATCCAACAACACTCTACTGGATAAAGACATAAACAACAGGATAGCCAAGGCAATGGCCACCATGTCACGGTTGCAGAAAAGAGTCTGGGACAACATATTGCTGACTAGCAGTACCAAAGCCCTAGTCTACCGGACCTGTGTGTTGAGCACCTTGCTGTACGGAAGTGAAACATGGTCAACCTATTTATGGCAGAAAAAAAGCTGAATGTCTTCCACCTCCGATGCCTAAGGCGGATCTTTAAAATAAGGTGGCAAGATAAGATAACCAATGAGGAAGTGCTACATAGAGCAGGATGCCAGGACATCCGCTCTGTTATCAGCAGCAGACGCCTTGGCTGGCTTGGCCACGTTCGTAGAATGCCAGTAGGTCGACTTCCACAGGACATCCTGTATGGCGATCTAATAGAAGGCAGGAGAGCCGCTGGTCGCCCACTTTTACGTTATACGGATGTATGCAAACGCGACATGAAGCTCTTCAAAATCGACACTGGCAACTGGGAAGAGGTGGCACTGGACAGATCCACATGGAGAGAGAGCATAAAGGAAGGGTCACAGATTGCAGATGTCATACACAACAGAAGCAGAAAGAAGGGTGAAAATGCAACGGCGCCTGGTGATTATATATGCCCAACCTGCGATCGCAGCTGTGTATCAAGGATTGGCCTGTTTGTCACACAAGAAGTTGCAAAGGGAAAAGATCGTCTCTCGAGACGTAAAATGCCACAGAATAGTTATATACCTAAAGTTGTTTATAAATTAGAAAAAAATGTGGGGGTTAAAAGCGTATCTCATTTGTTATACTTTAACAAGTTTCTTTTGAATTCTAAATTTTTCATCACAAAATCTCTGTGTAAATTATTGCAACAAATTTATGTTAGAGAGTAAACATTTTGACTATCCTTATTTAAAAGTCATATTTTCTGTTGGAAACTGTACGGTTGGGTACTATGTAAACAACTTATCAAATAGGGTCCTCTCTTTATTTGATATTTAATTATTACTTTTACATTTAACATAAGCTGGAGGTGGAGGGTGAGCTCGATATATAACAAGGTAATATTTAGAAAATATAACTTATATTAGTGACCATGTTAGTGACCATGTTTTAAAAATAGTATGTAATTTCTTCACTAAAATATGCCCGTCCCTAAAGTATTACTGCATTTACTGCTCCTCCCTAGTAACGAATACAAATACATGAGACTATTAGTAAGTAGCGTATATAGGTAATAGATAAATTTTGTTCCTAAGTAGTGATTTCTGCAGCAAAATCGCACCCCCCCCAATCAATCTAAACTGATGGGTTAAGGTCGGCTGCTGGGTGGCGGTAGATGCATTCCCAGAGCAGTGAGCTCCCCCAGCTAGGTTCAGGGCAGAGGCCCTCCGAAAATGACTATTTCCGGTATTTAAAGCCAACAAAATGCAAAATCTGAGGTATCTACAGTGCATTAACCTGCCATTAAAAAGTTTTACTTAAAAAAAAACCACCTAATCTGCTATTCTTACTTATTTAGATCCTCGTGCTCCATTTGGCGCCTTCGGCGGCCAGCTGCTTCTACAAAAATCTGTCACTGTCATTGTTTGAAGCCTCTTCCCAACTGCTCTGAGGATCTTCATGAAAGTGTAGCACTAAGTTGTCCCTTTGTTAACTTTCCTTCTAATGGCCTCCATGTCATCGCAACTCTTATTATGCGTGATTCGAACTGTCACAACCTTACTAAGGGGTCAACTCCAGTTCTACATAAGATTTCCTTGAATGAGATCCGATCTGTCTCCTAAAATCTGTCTCAGCCATCTTTTTTGAGCCACATTTATGCCTTTTTAATTTCGACAGAAGACTATTCACTGCACTTTAGTAATGGAGTTTAGTCACAGGCAGAAATTTGTAAGTTCTCTTTGCTATGCTCTTAGAATTAGTGACTATAAATTGCTTTAGATTTTATATCGAAAATGGAAGATTTATAGTCATCAACATGTTTTGGGGATTTTTAAACTAAAAAGTTTTTTTTATCAGAATTAAAATTTAGAATAATATTGAAGAGAAAGTTGTTCAATTTCAAAACTCTCAGTAGAGGAATTTCTAACTCAAAGCCATCTCGAGGGGTTTTAAACTTTAAAAAAAGCCCTCTAGAGGAGGCGGGTCTAAATTCAAAACCCCACTTAGATTGGCTACACTTAATGTTGATTGTGTAATTGGCTTTTTTATATTGAAGAGGTATTTTTTAGCATCAAACCCAGCTGAATGGTGTCTAAACTTAATACCTACTTGGCTACGCACCTAGCATTTTGAGTGTGTAATTTTTTTTTATATTGAAAAGGTATTTTTGGCTTCCAACCCCGCTGAAAGTGTGTGTGTGTGTGACTATAAATCAAAACCCCTTTAACTACGCTCATAAAATTTTGAGTAATCTGTTGTTTGTTTGTTTGTTCGTACTGAAGATGTATTTTTTGGCTTCAAATCCATCTGAAAGGGGGTTTGAACTTAAAACCCATTTGGTTACGCTCATATCCTTTTGAGTGCATAATTTGGAGGGGGGTTTAAACACATTACACCTCTTGGCTACGCTCTTAGAATCTGGTGACTGATAAATGGATAGTCTTATATTGAAGAGGGGTTTTATTGCTAATTTTGAAAAGGGGGGGGGGGTAAAAATCAAAACCCTTTTTAGCTATTCTCTTAGAATTAGGAAATTGTCGTTTTAATTTTTTTTTTTTTAGTTTTGTTTTATAGAAGAAAGGGATTTAACTTCAAAACCTCTTGTTAGGTGGTTTGTAACTAAAAAAAATCCCTTGGCTGCACTGGGGCAAGTTATGGTTTAGTAATAAAATCCCACCTACAATAAACAAAATCAAAGTAGGCCTAAATGTCAGTCACTAAATTACCCTCCCCCCTGAGGGGGGATTTCATTTAGGGGGGGGGGGTTGAACTCCACTCCCATCCCCCCGCCGGCTAAGTCCATGTTATATAGATATTTGATTAATATTGTTCACAAACTATGATTTTTGCACATAAATCAGCATTACCACCCGAAGGGTTGTAACTGGGTGGTCTGTAGATGCCAGTATATAACTTGTATATATTATTAACAAAAATGTATTATTTTCTCACACAAATTGAGTGTTTGTCTATAAAAATTCGCCCCCCTCCTTTTTGCACCAGGATAGGGGTCGATTGAGTCGGAGGGCGCGATCGCCTCTATCTAACCCCCTTGGATTCACCAGTAAGTCTAATATTTAATAAATGCAAATACGACTACTACAAAGCAACAATTTGACAATAATAAAATGTTTTGATTTGATGATCGTGAAAACACAAGTTAATTATCATAATAATCAAGGCTTCAGTGCAATTTAGTCTTTGTCAGAATTATTGATACATATTTCGCTTTTGAATGATTATTATAAACTCGTCTTTAAATTGGGCATAATAGTCAACTCAGAGGGTTATTTAAAAAATATTGTTATAAATAATTATTATAAGGTATTTTGTCTTTTAAATTCTTGCTATCAGGTTGATCTAATTGACTAAAGTCCCATTTAGATAAAATAAAAATATAATAACTTTAACCAATGAAAAGCTTTTTACCTCACTAAATACTATTGGAGTGATATACTTTTTTTTCGCTTTGTGGGTATGATAAACAATTTTTGAAAAAGTCAGTTCGTCTGAGAAACTTACGATAAGTAAAAAAAAAAATATTACAGACTATGATTATAGTTTAAACAAGACCAGCCTTAGGCATGGGCAAACTAGACAGCCCGATTGGTGAAGGCCTTGCACAGGACTTATAATAATTTTGAGAGACGAAATAGTGAAATGTGTGCCAGTGTTACTGTAGGAGTCACTGACTAGATTTGAAACAGCGTCATTTTATTAGTTCGCTTTTTATTTTTCTTAATTTTCTATATTATTTGGGACCACCAACTTTACAATTTTCCAATTATTTAAGGCCGGCCTTGGGTTAAGCCTCAGTGTTTTTTTTTAATAAAAATATTTATAAGTAGAAAAGACCATATAAATGTTAGAAAATACGAGTACAAAGATATTTTGTGGTATCAGATTTCTTTATCAACCTTTCATTATATTTGGGGTCGCTGTGACTGAGCGGTTAAGTGTTTGGCTTCCGAACCTGGAGTTCTGGGTTTGAGTTACAGTGAAGACTGAGATTTTGAATTTCGAGATTTTCTGGGCGTCCCTAAGTGCATCCAACACTAAAGGGTATTTGACTTAAGTGGGGTAAAGTAAAGGCGTTTAGTCGTTGTGCTTGCCACTTGCCCTGCACGTTAACCATTGACCAATGAAAAATAAAACCTTAATAGATCGCAAAGTGTGAAAGGGCAACTTTACTTCATTATAAAAGTTACGACAACTGATTGAAACATAAGTATTGTTATGACTTTGCCATGCGCACCGCCATCCAAGATAGTGCAGAAAGAAGGTGCGCACTATCAGTGACCAGACAAGTCGGATGTTGACCTAAGAGACTAACGATTTCCGCCCAAGTAGAGACAGCCAATATGGAGATGCTGTACTCAAGGCAGATGTCCCTTTGTGTTTGTCATGTCTCTATGTAAATAAACGTCTATGTCCTCGTTGAGTTGCCTCCTGTCAGTTATTACATTGGTTGTCAGAAGTGGGATTATAGGCAACTCAACGAGAGGAGGTAGGATTTACAATGGCAGCTTTGAAACAATTAGACCAACTCTCTGTTAGAGAGCTTAGGAAGGAACTTCGTAACCGATATGAGATAATTGGTGGTACCAAGGAGGTGCTTACAGCTCGTCTCCGGCAAGCATTGATTGATGAGGACGAAGATCCGGAGACCTACCTATTTGAAATTGAACCGGAGATTTATGAGCTTATTGGCAAGATAAATGAAGGTATTGATGCAATGTGTGAACAAATTAACAGTATGTGGAAAAAAGTAGATAAAATGATGTCTCGAGTAGACTCGTTGGTAAAGGAGCAGTTGCCTGTAGACTCGTTGGTAAAGAAGTTGCGTGGTCAAGACTGTGGCTGCACAAACAGTGGTGACGGAGACGCTGGGAATTGGAGCGCCGTCTGTGTCTGTGTTGTGGGCAAGTCTTGTGGTTGTGACTTTCAAGACGAGAAACGTGACAACGATTGCTGTGATGATTTCAACGAGATGTACCGAATCGAACGGAAGGAGACAAATGAAGAAACTGAAGACTGTTACGTGCCTGAAGCGTTTGTTCCTGTTGTACCTGTTACCAGTACCTTAACTGAAGTCTGTTATGTGCCTGAAGCGTATGTTCCTGTTGTACCTGTTACCAGTACCTCAATGAGCCTGACGGAGCAAGACAACGTTGGGTCAGCGTTCAAGCCTGTTGCTATGGACCTTAAAGACCTCTGCCTATCTGTCGGTGCTCACGAGGGTAATTCGAAGCTTGACAACTGCATTCAGAAGTTTAGCATGAACTGTACGTGCGGCGCATCACACATAGAATTTAGATGCCAAGAAAACCACCAACAGGGCATATGTACTTCTACCATCATCATCGACATTGGCATAGATGAATGTCAATCAAACCACTCTAAATCTGAGCTGTTTAGAGGAAGACATTTTCCACTTGAACCTGAAGAGACCTATCCTCTGGACGTAAGACTGTTGTCTGAGGATGACTGCGGTGCATTGGACTTTGCTTGCAACGTGGCTGCAAGCGAACCTGCAGCTCCCTTGAGAGGCGTCTGTCGGGAAGGTCTGCTGAGACAGCGTATCCGATCTACGGCTGTGCTGAAGAAAACAGTGCTCGACCCTATCTCTTTGTGTGGCAAACGGCCACGTCATTGTCGCAACAACAGCCTGGTTAAATGGAGAAAGAGAAAGCGGCACTGGAGGAAAACAATGCAGATGGCCTCGTGGGGAAAACGCTCCCGGCCGCCTGTGGCTCCCACTGATCGACCTCCACCTAAACTGTCAAACCTCAGCTGCAGTGTTTCTTTTCGGGACGAAAAGTGCTAAGACGGGGGCAATTTTATGACTTTGCCATGCGCACCGCCATCCAAGATAGTGCAGAAAGAAGGTGCGCACTATCAGTGACCAGACAAGTCGGATGTTGACATAAGAGACTAACGATTTCCGCCCAAGTAGAGACAGCCAATATGGAGATGCTGTACTCAAGGCAGATGCCCCTTTGTGTTTGTCATGTCTCTATGTAAATAAACGTCTATGTCCTCGTTGAGTTGCCTCCTGTCAGTTATTACAGTATATTAATTTTTTATTTGTGCTTAAGAAAAAACTAGCACAAGTGTTTTTAGATATGTGTATTTTTAAAGAGGTTTGTGAATTACTGTGATCTTCTTGCATGTAGATAGTTTTAACTTTCAATGTTTCGGCGTCTTTCAATTAGTCACCTTAATCTACTTAGAATAAATTAAACAATTTATATTTAACAAGGTTACAAAGAAAGTTTGTGCGGAAACACAAAATCAAAATGTGTCCGCTCAGGTAGGTAAAAAGGAAGGTTTCAACATTTTCAGAAAAAATATCAGAAACTATGAACTACAAACTATCAACAACTACAAAATGTTATCTCCGTCGGCACAAACAGAAGAGACGCTGTTAGCTCAAGTAACGACTTGATACCACAGGATATGGAGATTTATTAATGTTATTATTATTACATTGTTAATATTCATATGTATTCAATAAACTGATAGTTATGAAGATAAAATTAAATCCTACGTGTCACTTACGAATGAAGAGATTTAAAACATGATTATTACAGCTATTGGACACCATGATGACCTGCTAACCACTGTCAAGTAGAATCGTTTCCTACTTTGCCTAAAAACACACGGCATTCTATAGAATGACTGCATTTCGCACAATGCTGGTAACATGTAACATACTTATAAATAAGAGTCCTAATTAACTATTTAACTTAGAATATCTATAATATAGATATTAGAGCTATTCTTAATACATATATATATATATATATATATATATATATATATATATATATATATATATATATATATATATATATATATATATATACCTAATATATTAACAGTAGCATTTAGATCTATATTATAGATATTCAAAGTTAAATGGTTAATTAGAATGAAATTGTAACGGCGTCTGGT
Organism: Biomphalaria glabrata; assembly: GCF_947242115.1. Lineage (NCBI taxonomy): Eukaryota > Metazoa > Mollusca > Gastropoda > Planorbidae > Biomphalaria > Biomphalaria glabrata. Next base: position 19,290,843 of record NC_074721.1, read on the forward strand.
GATTACATATGCCAACCTGCGACCGCAGCTGTCTATCAAGAATTGGCTTCTTTAGTCACACAAGAAGTTGCAGGGAAAGATTGTCCCTCAAGACGTAAAATGCTACAGATATATCAATGAAATAATAAATGAAATAAATTGGACAGGTTCCTGCTGAAGAAAAAGACAAAACATTAAATAGATTGGGAACAAACCAACGTCAGTAAGCCTATGTTTGTAAAATACAACTCATTTAAGCCTATCATCATTGGATCTATACATCCTCTGAACGGATTCACATGAACTTATGCACACAGACTCATTTTTCCTACTAATCTTCTTTACGAAAATTGTTATTGATTCGCAGTTAAAACAGATTAATTCAGTGCAGTTTTTTTTTTATTTCCCTAAAATGTCCACAGACTATACATAAAGCTGAAATAGGTAGAAGTTTTTAATCATGAGACAATACTAAAGGAATAAAAGTTTTAAAAAAAATGGCATTGCAAGTATTCTCACGCAACCTGTACTGCGGTAAATTATGTTATAGAATTATTAAGAGAGAGAGAGAGAGAGAGAGAGAGAGAGAGATTAAAAGAGATAGAAAACAATTTATATTACTAAAATTGTATGTACTACTTTATGTATCATAAAAGTTATATAGGACTAAATAATTATACAACTAATAACTCACACTTTAAAAATTCCTTTTGTTATTAGTTTGAATTGCGATATTCTTTAGAAATGAATTACTGAATAAGTCTCTCGCAACTACGGAAAGTTTCTGGCTTGCAACAAGTAATCCTGCGGAACTGTAGAAGACTGGAGAGCAGGTATCTCAACGCCTTTAAAACGGATCCTATTATAGATGTGTGTGTGTTTTTATGGAGTAGGAGAATGAGTGTGAGTACAAAACGTGTGTTTTAGAGAGCCATAAATGTGCGTGAAGACAGTAAGACTTCTTTTATGTAACACTTAATTAATTGCTTGTTGATCATTGAACTTTTCTATCTCATATGGCAGACACCCAGCTTTTATCAATTTACACCTGAGTCTCAGGTGGGTAAAAACAAAAGAGTCAGAAAGTACTTCTAATTGGTTTGATTTAAAAATAAAAAAGAGAGCTTTCACATTAATTCATAGGCGTCCCATTGTGGTCAGTATTTGTTATTGATTCAAGTCTTAAGGTATACGGATCTGCTATATCATGGGAATGGGACCTTGAGTTATATGTGAAATAATGGATAGAATCGCACACGATTAATCGATGCATATGCGCCGCCAAGATGACGCTTAATGAAGGCTTAAAGCAAACTATAATAGCGCAATGCTAAGCAAAATTCATATATGTATATTTTTCCGGTTAAAACTTCTGTTGTTGCATTTTTGCAAGACGTATGAAATAATTTACACCTTGAGCCAATCGGTAGAGTTTCTTAACAGACCATTGCGGAAGGTGTAGATTTTCCTGTCTCGTTGAAACCAATTGGAGTTAATCTCAGAATGATTATGAATTACAAACTATAAAAAAACTAAAAATCTATACCCCATACACTAATGTATGATTGTACTAAATCATTTAAAAATAGATTTTCTTAAACTGTGGGACGCCAAATTCAGTGTAGCTCAAACTGTACTAGGAGGGAGGGGGCGAGGTTCTGCACAAAATGAGGAAGGGTAACTTGTGTTGTTTTTTTTTAAGGACCGAAATACTTTTGTATATGGTTACAAATCCATTATTATATTATATCATTATATATCAAGTATTATATCAAGTGGTTGTGACAGAGCTATGCTTGCACATTCATTTAGGTTAATTTAGACAAACAGACACAGACAATTAACGACTTGGGTTAATAAATAAAAAAAAAGATTTATTTGCGTATAATGAAAAAAACAAGGTTACAAAGACAGTTTGCGTGGAAACACAAACTCAAAATAGGCCCCCGAAGTGGTCTACCCAGGCAGGTTTCAATATTTTCAGAAAAAGCATAAGAATAAAATTCTATCAAAGATAAATGACAGAGAAGAATAGAGAAAGAAAACCAAATAAAAAGGTGAAAGTGAATGTAAAGTTAGATATTATGTGAACCTGGCCTAACTGATGATATCTAATAATGAATATCTAATTGATCTAATTGTTTTGTAAAGGGTCAATCTCTTATTCAAATCCTCATGAAAAAAAAAAACTTTCCTTAAAAAAAATAGTTAAGTGTACTATCTCCATAGTGGATCAATGTAGTTCACGTGATAATATGAAAACCTACTTATTAATTTTTGTTTTAAATTATGTCCAACTTATATGCAAAGTAAATAGATTTTTTCTTTTAAAAAAAGGAAACTTTTTTAGTGCAAATGTAGTCGTTAGTATGATAGAACTTACATAACTTAGCAATACAAAAGTAATAAAAAACAATTCTGACTAAAATCTAAAACCATTTGAATGACTATGTTAATAATATGGCTGTCAAACAGCTCCCCTTCTATAGAAGATCTCGTGTTTGTTACTATTAAAAGTGAATAGTTCTAAAAGTGGTGTGATTTTATGAAAAAACTTCTTGCATAAGTGATTTAAAAATTTAGATTTTTCGCTTTTAGAAAAGGAAACAAAGTAGCCTTTGCATCAGAATTTTGAATGGTCTAAAATATTATGGTATATTTTCTAGTTTACCAAATCTAAACGGGACGAACGGACCGATTGACAGACGGACAGACATTCCACACAAAACTAATAGCGTCTTTTTCCCTTTCAAGGGACGCTAAAAAGAGAGGGACTTAAATTTACAGTGGGACTTAAAAAAAATATAGAAACGAAAAAAAAAACAATACAATGGCAATGTTAAAAATGACTTTATAGTTTTGTCATCACTTGATGGGTTCCCCGAGTCTCATCATTGTCCTTCTGCTTCTATTTTTACTACGGACAGTTGGAGCTGACTTTCAGATTTGAGGATGACGGTGAACTTAGCACTGAAGGCGTCAGATGTGACTCTTTGAGTTGTGACTGGAGGCAGGAAGCGTGGTGTAGCTAGGGAACATTTCAGGTGTAACACAAGTGGGTCAAAACAAAGGGCTGATAAACTGTTGGAGAAGTACAGCTGTTGGAAAGGTCCGGCATAGAAGGCGAGTTAATTTTAACCACACAGTAGTTGATGAAAGGCCTTTCTGAGAAAGATACATTTAAAATAAATTGCATTATGAAAGTTTTAAATTCATTTTTACCTTGAAGCATAAATATGGTGACAGATAGTTGACAAAATAGTCAGGTGCTAAATATCGAACAAATTAAATATTGAATAAGAAGGAAATGAAGGTAGGATAATATTTTATATTGGGTAAATAAATTCAATCAAAAAAATAAACAAACATTTTTTTTATAAATTAATTTTTTTTAATTGACAAGAGAAGTAATCCAATAAAACAAATCCCAGTTGCTTAGGAAAATAATATATTTAATTACGTCCCTTGTTTAAGTTATTCTTTGGCAAACCTGTAGCTATAAAATAAATGCAGACACTATTTGGTCACGGTGACTTCTACAAGTAAAAAGTGGATAATGTTTTGTTAGTTAGTAATAAGTATAACACGTTTTGGTTGTTCCTTCAGAGATTAAAGGTAATTTACTTCACAAGTCCAAACTTTCTGTAGGACGACTGGGGATGGCACACTGGCGTATCCAGGGGATGGAGCAGACGAATTTTAGGAAAGAAATCACAAATATGTATACGAATTCTTTACTTGTGTTAATAGCAGTGGCGTAGCTAGCAATGTGCGGGTGGTGCGGGCCACACGGGGCATCAAGTGTTTGGGGGCATCAAACTGAGAACAAACTTGCTCAATAAAACTACATATTGTAATTGCATAAATAAAAACAAACACATTTATTAGTTTTGGTAATTTATTATGTCAACTATTCTTTTATTATTAAATGAAATTAAACGTAAGCTGTAGACCAGCTTAAATAAAATTTTACCAGATTTGTTTCAATCTCTGAAGGCAACGCAGTTTTACACTTTTTTGAAGCCTTACATGATGTTACTTCATTGTTCATTGCACTGGATACGGACACATTTGTTATAGTTTTTTTTTTTAATTACCAATTAGTAATGGTCCAATCTCTTTGTGGACCAGTGGTGTTTGGGGGGTTATCTGGGAGAAGGTTTTCCAACCGCTCCGTAAACACAACTCTGTCAAAATTGGGATTCGAACTCAAGCCCCCTTGTAAGGTGGCCAAGCCGTAGCAAAGCGGTTTTAGCCTCTCAGCGACACATCAGTTTCTTGTAGGGAACTTAAAGTTTGTCTGTGACTAGGCAATAATAATGGTAGCAAGGCTCAGACATCATGCGTTTTCTCTTAAAACAAAATCTGGCACTCCGTGGGCATAGCGAACGAGTAAAGGAAGAATTGGCAGTACAAAATCAAAGAAATATCCTGAAGGGAAATTACTATCCAATTACGATCCATTCCTAACACCGAATACGTACATGTCCCAAAAAAAACAAGGTTACAAAGACAGTTTGTGTGTAAACAAAAAATGAAAATCGACCCCCGAAGTGGTCCACCAAGGCAGGTAAAAAGGTTTCAATATTATCAAAATGAAATTCTATCAAAAACAAAAATAATGGAGAAAAAAGGTTAACAGATCTTGTGTGGTGTCCCAGTGGTCCAGCAGATCAAAGGATAGGTGAAAGTGAATGTAAAGTTAGATGTTAACCTGGCCTAACTGATGTGTTATAATGAATATGTAATTGATCTAATTGTTTTGTAGAGTGCCAATCTCTTATTCCTCAAGAATAAAACATTTCTTGGTTTAGTTGTATAATAATGATATAGTGCAACTGCAGTTCACGCAATAATATGAAAAACTACTATTAATTGTTCTATTAAATTATGTCTGACTTATATGCATACTAAATAGATTTTTTCTCTTTAAAAAAATAGTAAACATTTTTAGCGGCCCCCGAAAGGGGAAAAGACGCTATTAGTTTTGTGCGAAATGTCTGTCCGTCTGTCTGTCTGTCCGTCTGACCGTCTGTCCGTCTGTCCGTCCGTCCTGTTTAGATCTCGTAAACTAGAAAAGATATTGAAAATTCGACATCAAAATATTTTAGACCATTCAAAGTTCTGATGCAACGGCTACTTTTTTTTTTTTCTGAAAGCGAAAAATCTAATTTTTTAAATCAGTTATGCAAGCAGTTTTTTAAATAGAAAAAGCTAATTAGTATTCAATATAAGTCAGAGCTAAATTAAAACGAATAGTAATCTTGTAAACTTCATTTTCGTAAATTATTTCTTTGTTGCGAAATTTTTAATTTTTTTTTTAGCATTTGAATAAGAGATTGGGCCTTTTCAACTTTGCATTCATTTGCACCTATCCTTTGATCTGCTGTACCGTTGGAGCACTACACAAGATCTGTCAACCTTCTTTCTCCATTCTTATCTATCATTTGTCTTTGATATAATTTCATTTGGATGTTCTTTCTGAAAATATTGAAGCCTGCCTGGGTGGACCACTTCGGGGGCCGATTTTGAGTTTGTGTTTCCACACAAACTGTCTTTGTAATCTTGTTTGTTTGTAAATATAGTACTTATTAACAGAACTTACATAACTTAACAATACAAATATATAAAAAAAAAATTGACAAAAAATCTACAATCGTTTGCATAAATATGTAAAAAAATATGTCTAACTGTTCCTCTCCCTAATAAAGAGCCTCAGTGTTTATTACTATAAATAGTGAATAGTTGTAAAACGTGGTGTATTTGTATGAAAACACTGCTTGCATAAGTGATTTAAAAAAATAGACTTTTCGGTTTCAGAAAAGAAAAAAGTAGTTGTTGCATCAGAACTTTGAATGGTCTAAAATATTATGATGTCGGATTTTTACTATCTTTTCTTGTTTACGAGATCTAAACCGGACGGACGGACAGACATTCCACACAAAACTAATAGCGTCTTTTCCCCTTTCGAGCCTGCTTAAAAAGAATTTATTGTAATATAACTGATCACGAAAACCAAAAATAAATCAAACAAAAAGTTTAAAAAGTCAAATATTTCTCGATTATTGATCACGATACTGTTACGTATTTCTGAATCTTCTGGCTAAATGTACTAGTAGGCACACAAATAAAAACACTGTAAAGAACTTGACGACTTAACTTTCAGCTTCATATAACTTTATTGACTATTAACTCTAACAATTTGTTACTGTAACATGTAGCGTAGAAGACTGTACAATATCTGTCAGTTTACAGTTAGCTATACTCCGTTGCAATTCATCTCTTCTCAACTTGCATCGAGCCGTATTCCACAGAACAGACCAACGACACACTTCCCAGTGTTTCTCCAGGTCTCCCAAAGCTGAACCAATTCGTACTCAAGTCTACCGAATCAGAGCCGCACACGTCTTACATCGACTGTATCGACTGTAACGGCTCAAGTCCACTGTAGTTTGCTGTATAGACTTTAACGACAGTAGTCCACTCCAGTTAACTCTACCCTAGTTAACTTGCATCGAGTCGTACACATTTCTCTTCCACTAGAGCCACACACGTCTTACATCGTCTGTATCGATTGTAACGGCTCCCTCACGACTGACTTTCACATTAACTCTCTGGCTTATACAGAGTCCCTAATCGCTCCTACAAAGTTGCACAAACACTGCTAGTATCATCTGGAACAACACGTGAGAAAACATCACATCCTGTCTTTGTTTTTACATGTAGATTTTAGAGAACACCTGCTGCAGTGTCATTAAGCCGGGGTCACACGAACTGACCTCTATCTGTCAATGTTCATTAGTAACTGGCCCCTTTTTAGATCTGTTTGTCCCCTGGAACAACACGTGAGGACACGTCACATCCTGTCTTTGGCTGCTGTGTCATCTCACTTGGGTCATACGTTGACCTCTACTTACATTTAAAAATTGTATGAAACTGTTACGTATTTCTGAATTTTCTGGCTAGATGTATTAGTTGGCACACAAATAAAAACAAAGCAAAGAACTTGACGACTAAACTTTCAGTTTCATATAACTTTAATGACTATTAACTCTAACAATTCGTTACTGTAACATGTAGCGTAGAAGACTGTACAATATCTGTCAGTTTACAGTTAGCTATACTTCGTTGCAATTCATCTCTTCACTTTGTTGCAGTTCATCTCTTCTCAACTTTCCTCGAGCCGTATTCCACAGAACAGACCAACGACACACTTCCCAGTGTCGCTCCAGATCTCCCAAAGCTGAACAAAGTTGTACTCAAGTCTACCGAATCAGAGCCGCACACCTCTTACATCGACTGTATCGACTGTAACGGCTCAAGTCCACTGTAGTTCGCTGTATAGCTAAACGTTTTAAAATCTAATTATCATTAATATTATGTTCCGATTTTAAAGGAAAACAACTTTCTAACACCAAAATATGGCAAAAAATCTCTCTGGAAGGCTATGGTACATCTTTTTTTTTTATACGAAACCATTCCAAAAATTTAATTAACTGTTTTAAATTTATCTAGAATTCCCTTTTTCTCTCACTATATATACAAACATCCGAAACAATCTATTATAGATACTTAGAACTATTACGATGTTTCGGAAGGAAAATTAAAGGTTAATGAAATTTATCTTATCTTATCTTATATAATACAGACGTTACTTCAAAAAAGAAGATGATTACGTCCTACGCGTCATGCATTTAGACATGCATATTAACCAATGACTTAAATTCTGCAAAAAGTCACTGGTTTTCCTGGCTAGCTCAGGCAACCCATTCCATGCTCTAATAGCACTAGGGAAGAAGGAGTATTTGTACAAATTTGTCCTAGCATATGGGACGAGGAATGTGCCTTTATCTTTGTGTCTTTCAGAGTATTTTATTAAATTTTGTTTTTGTATTTGAAGATTATGGTTCAGTGTTTTATGTATTATTGCTACTTTACTTTTGAGCCTTCTGTTCTGAAGGCTTTCTAAATTTAGTGATTTTACTAAAGGTGTTACTCTAGTCAAATGTGAATATTCGTTTGTTATGAATCTCACTGCTCTGTAATTTTAAATAGTTTTTAATTGTTTTTTTTTTCTTTCGATATTAACATGACGGACGGACAGATTGACAGACAAAGAGCACAAAAAATGTGGCTGTAATCTAAATTATATCGATAATATCTTTAAATGAGTTCTAATAGAACTCTGTGCTATGGAGTTCATTCATCCTCAAGAAATCTCTCTTGTTAATAAAAACCTTTTTTTTTACTAGCCCATTGTGACTTGATGGATTTTTTTTCCTTTGACGTCATATGAATGAATTCTAGAAATGTAATTCTAAAACAACTCACTCGGTGTACCAATGTCTACGATCCCTCGATACCGGCTCGTAATGATGGAGCCATTTTTTAGTCTAACTAGGACGTGTGACGTAGGGGATTTTTCCCTTTGACGTCATATAGAGTTAATTCTTTAAATGAAATGCAAAAAGCAATCACTCGGTGCATTAATGTCTTTGATCCCTCGATATCCTGCTCGTATTGATGATACATATTTTAGTCTAAGTAGACCGTGTGACGTAATGGAATTTTTTCCCCTTTGACGTTATATAAATTATTTCTTTAAATGTAATGCTAAAAGAACTCACGCGGTGCACCAATTTCTACAATCACTCGATATGCTGCTCGTATTGATGAGACATTTTTTAGTCTAACCATGGAACTATACTAATCGAACACCAGATTCGAGTTTTTTACAAAGGCAAAGAGAGTCGAAGTGCCGTCGCGCATCTTTTTTCTCGCACCGTACGATTTGAAAAATCAATGATGATGCCAAAGAAGAAATTTACTCGGCGAGCCACTTGGATCGACCTGCGATTAAAGTAAAACCTCCTTACACTATATTTTATTAGATCTGTAAAAACTTTATCCATATCGTGTACCGCATTCAGAAAAGTCCCCGGTCTAAGCTGAAGGTCGTCCATGTAGATCGACTTCATCAGTACTGTGGCAGTACAGGTTCTGTTCGGGACGAACAGGTTTGAGAAGGGGGGAGCAGTGTTGTAACTGAGATACATGGTGCGCAATAGGCACTGTTCCACACGAGCGTGGAACAAGGGAGAGGAGGAAATGGAGACATGATGGTAGATGCCGGCTTGTTTCGTTGGGTCAAACTGGATCTGGAGCAAATTGACATTCTGTGGTTTGTGTGTTCTTTGTTTGATCATTAAATCCTTATCTATGTTATCATTAACCTGTTGAGTGTTTTCCTGAAAATTATTACAATACATTTAAAATGTCTTTACCATATTTTATACATTAACTTTTGTTAAATTAGTATTTTTGTTTGAAAAAAAAAGTAAATTTTCCGTTTCAGACCTTTCGATCTATGAAGCACATATTATATAAAGGTCATCTGTTTCTGTGGCCCATGGTTAGCAATAGTGTCATGTGGCCAGCACAATGCCAAAACACCTTTACTTTTCCCCACCTAATGTTTTTGCATTTGAGCTGGGTGGTCTCAGAGGTTCCTTAAAGATTCCAAAATTGAAAATCACAATCTTCAAACCCATGACCTCCTGGTTCAGAAGCCAAGCACTTTATAACTCAGCCACTTCACCTCCTTCTTGTTTTAATGGGGCTCAAAACAATAGTTTTAAAGAAATACTAAATTCAAACCTGTTGGCTGAATGACAGGATATACATAAATATGTACAGAGTTTACAGTATAAAAGAACTTATTTTTAAAAGAACGTATTTTGCAACATGTTATAGTGTTTTTGTAAAATGTTTTACATATTTCGGATGTTTCTTCAGAGCTGAAGATAGTTTACTTCCTAGTTCAAACCTCCCGCAGGACGACGGGGGATGGGAGCAGGAAGGGTTTGAACCCTCGACCGTCGAAAAATCTGAACGACAGTTCAGCGCGTAAACCGCACGACCAGAAAGCCATCCTACATGATGGGATTTCCGTTGTGGTGCTATGCAGGAGTCCAAGAATATCATCTTTTCTTGTCACAGCAAGTTATCTAGTTAAAAAAAATAGGGATGCAAAATGAATTTTTTTAAATATTTGGGATTTAATGCAATGATCATGCTAAATTAAATGTATGTATCATGAAGTATAATTATATAATTTTGCAATTCTAAAAATAATCTGCACCTAAAATGAGCTACTGAGTTAATGTGTATACACTGGCATAGATGTAGATCTAGTAGGCCTACTTCCCGTTACTATCGGTATATTTATATAGTGACTATCACACACTCATTTCACTGTTAGTGTCAGTATCATTTAGATCTAAAATCTAAAGTAGATCCTACTAGGTACTAGTACTAGCACTACTAATACTACTACTAGATTACTACTAATACTAGATTAGATTTAGACTAGATCATAGTAGATCTAGATACTAAGATAGAATACTTCTACTCAAAAGTTATAGTTTTAGCCTGTGCTGTTGGAGGCTCCCATCTGGATTTACTAGATTCTATATTATAATAACTAGATCTATATTATTGTTATAAACTTGGTGGTGGCACAGAGAGGGGTAGTGGTGTGTGTGTAGTCAGATGACGCAAATCGCCCCAGGCCAGCGCTAGACGAGCGGTCAACCGTGACGAGTTACGACTGTCAGCCGAGTCGAGTGTCAACAGGACAGTTCGGGAAGGATCGCCGTCGTGAACAAGAGCTCAGGAGCGTCACGAGAGTTGTAGTCATCTGACCACCTAGAAACGTCGAGCGGCGTTCTGTCCGGTTCGAGAAGGCTAGTAGGGACCCTATATAAGAGCGGAGGTGTCGCAGTCAAGACGGTTCAGAGAGCGGGTTCACGACAGGAGTTCAGAACACGGTCGACTACAGCACAGTTCAACGGTGTGGTTCTGTACGGAGCATTACGACGGTTCAGTGCGGAGTACTGTCAAGTACAGTCGAGACGAACGGCGTCTTGATCTTGGTCTGTGATCGAGTCCGACACAACGAGCCCAAGTGTGTGAAGTCAGTCCTGAACTGTTGAACCCAGTGCAAGCCCGGAACGAGACGGAGAGGCCAGTGCAAGACTTGATACGGCGGAACGGTGTTATCGCAGAGCTATTTGTACTGTTCTACGTGCTGCCAATTGTACAGTATTGGCTGTTATTTATGGACATTAAACCTTTACGTTATTTTGGAGCCCTGACTTGTCAAGTTCTTTAAGTTGGTGGTGTATGGTGCAGTTTGCAGAGAGCCTGGATAGTGAGATTCGTAACATTATTATTACTTATTTACTGTAACTATTATTACTATTATATAGTCATGGAATATCTATACAACTATACTTGGTCTGTACTCATATATTATGATATATATACTATACTATAGTCAGTATAGTTATAGTTACATAGTATTGTATCATTAATCATATACTATACTAGTATTAGTATACTTAATACTATCTACTATTATTACTATAGCCTATAGTAGGCCATAGTGTGACTATAGCTCAGTATATCATCCGAGTATATAGGCCTACTGACTTTAACTATAAGTATAATAACTAAGTAGTAAGTACAAATCGAAATACTAATTATAGATCTAGACTAGATTTCTAATTCTAGAATAAGCAAAATATTTCTGGATCTAGATAGTAGATATAATTTTTACTCACCTTTTACTTTGTCCATACTTAACGATGCATAGATTAGATCAAGAGATCTGATCAGTCTCTGATGAGTCAATTTATATACTAATACTTGAAATATGTAAGATTTTGAAAAATGGGAATTCGAAATTTAAAAATACCCAGATTTAAGTATTAATATACCCAGATTACTTGGTCGTTGCTCGTTAATTATTCATTATATTTATTAAACCATGTCTATCAAAAAAAAAATTATATAAAAGTTATAGTTATGAATATTTACTATAAGGAAAATCAGAAAAATGACTTTTTAGTTTTGCAACTCATCATTATGGCTGGTAAAAAGGAGGAACTCCTCAATACTGTGAAGAGAAACGCATCGGTCACATTGTATTTTGTAACACTAGCTGTCAAAAATCATCCTTTAAGATCTAGATCTAGATCTACAGCTAAGGAAGCACAAACAAAAAGGGGAGTTGTCTAAAGAAAACTAACTGGACAACGCAAAAGAATTGACTCTCTCTTGAAATCTTGTTAAGACCATCTGCTGACCAGAAAAAGTGAATGATTTGATTAAGCGGGACAAGTGATAATTATGGCATGCATGGGTCATGGGCCTAGCCAGGAGGGGGGTTCTTGGGGTTCAATCCCCCCCCCCCAAAATGAAATCCCCCCTCGGAGGGGGGTGTCGGAGTTTAGTGACTGATCTTTTGCTTTATCTTTTGTTTATTTTAGGTGAAATTTTAATACTAAACCATCACTTGCCAAGGGGGTTTTGAGTTTAAAACCCCCTACCAGGGGGTTTTGAGTTGGAAACCCCCTACCTGGGGGGTTTGAGTTTGAAATCCCTATCAAGGGATTTTGTGTTTGAAACCCCTACCAAAGGGTTTTGAGTTTGAAACCCCTACTAGGGGGTTTGAGTTTGAAAACCACAACCAGGGGTTTTGAGTTTGAAAACCCCTACCAGGGGTTTTAAGTTTAAAAACCCCATACCAGGGGGTTTTGAGTTTTGCATTTAAATCCCTCTCTTGTATAAAAAAAAATGCAAACGACAAATCCTAAATTCCAAGAGCACATCTAAGAAAGATTTAGATTTTAAACCTCTCTCCAAAATTTACGATAAACCCCTCTTCAATATAAAAAAAAGCAAATTACACACTCAAAACTGTATGAGCGTAGCCAAAGGGGTTTTGAGTTTAAATCCCTCTTCAGCTGGGTTTGAAGCTAAAAATACCTATTTGATATAAAAAAAAAGCAAATTACGCACTAAAATTCTTTGAGCGTAGCCAAGCCAATGGGGAGTTTTGAGTTTCAACCCTTCTCCTACAGATGACTTTTTAAAAAGTTTAAAACCCCTCAAGATAGTTTTGAGTTTAAAATCCCCTAACAGAGCGTTTTAATGTTGAAAGCTTCTCTCTTCAATAATATTTCTAAAGCAAACTACATTTACCAAATTATATGACCATAGCTAAATGTGGTTTTGAATAAAAAAAAAACAACTCCGGATATATTTTAGTTTAAAACCCCCCAACAGATTATTTTGACGATAAAACTTCCCTTTTCGATATAACATCTAAAGCAAAAATAGTCACCTAATTTCAAGATTTTAGTCAACAGAAGTTACACATGTCTACCAGTGGCTGGGCTCCATTAATAAAGTGCAATGAAATTGAAAAGCACTAAATGTGGCTCTACAAAGATGGCTAAGAAGGATTTTAGGAGTCAGTTATAGAGATCGGGTCTAAATGAAGGAAATCCTATGCCGAAATGGGAGTCGACCCCTTAGTAAGGATGTGACAGAGCGTCGCATGAGGTTTGCGCGACATGTTCTGCGACAAAATGAATTACGCACAATAAGCGTTGCGATAACATCCTAGTACAACTTGGCGCCACACTTTCATAGAAGTCCTCAGAGCAGGTGGGAAGAGGCTTCAGACATTGCCAGTGACAGATTTTTGCGGAAACAGCTTGCCAGCAAATGCGCCCAACGGCGCGGAAGGGTCTAAGTTAGTAAGAAAAGCACATTAGGTTTTTAAAATAAAACTTTTTAATATCAAAATAATGCACTGTATGTACCTCAGAATATGTATTTAGTTGGCTTTCATTACCAGAAATAGTGCTTGGCGGAGGGGCTCCCCCAGACCCCTTGCTGGCAAGGGCGAGAATTCTACAGTTTTCTCACTAACTCCATGAAGAACCTTCTCTAGGGCACACTAAACGTGTTCCGTAAGAAGGAAGGGGGCAGAATTTAATAAAGTTTATGTACACACACACAAACATACATACATACACATTTTTTTTTTCGCGTAAACTGCATGACAGGCAGGGTTTATACCCTGCTCAGTGCCATCCTCTTTCGTCTATCGAGAAGTTAATAATGTTTAACTTAGAAGGAGAACCCGAAACATTTAAAAGAGATAAAAAAAAATTTTACAACGGTAAATGAATCTTTGAAACATCATTACTTTTAACCATCAATATTAAATTACATCTTGAATATTCCTTCCGAATAGGCGGATCCGACTCCAACGGGGGCCGCTTCTGAGTTTAAGTGTTAACACAAACTCTCTTTGTAACCTTGTTTTTTGTTTTTTATTTGTTTCATTCTCTATATCTGATGAGTAACAAAGCGTTTACAAGGAGGCTGAACAGCGACCAGACACTCCAGAAGATTCTACATTCTCAAAGTAACATCGTCATGTGGAAAGAGTTGTCATCTCTTTCCTGGTATCAGACACAGATAAGTTGAGTTCTCTTTTGTCATTTGTATCCGGCATTCAGGGTCGAGTGTACATTGCCTTGTCAGTAATGGAGATAAAGGGGGAATTTGTGTGTGTGTTGATCCTTTTGATAGTTTTTTTTGTCCTATGTAAATTGAACAATGTTACTTGTTAACTTAATCTTTATAAATTAATTTAAGCTTATTCAGTAATATTTCTTATTAATTGTGATTACCATGGACGAGTTTAAACCTAGGTCAATTGAGGTAATAATAGAACAGGCCCACATGTTTGGAATTGAGGGTGAATAATTACGAGAGTTTGTTTTAAACCAACAAAAAACAAGATCTATAGAGATTAAATCTAGAATTGGAAAGAAAGACAATAGAAATGGTAAAGTTGAAAATGGAACTGGTAGTAAAACTGTGATTACAGGGAGATGTGCCATATAAAATTAAAAAAATTGAAAATGACCTATTAAATAACGAGGAACAAAATAACTGTCAAGATATTGTTAATAAAATCAGTGGGATAGAAGATAATGAAGAAATTGAAAATATCTTAACAAGTAAGGAACTAAAATGATTGTTATTATACTTTTATATCAGTAAGATATAAATTGAAAATGTCTTTACTACTAAGGAACTTATTGATTGTAAGTTTATAGACAATACTATTATTCAAGTTCTGAGACCATTTCACAGATTACACAAACTATTAAAGAGATTAAACCTAACAAAAGGAGTTTATCATGTTGTTAGTGGGGGTAAAGTTAAACCAGACCCCAATAGACTACAAATGTTTTTGTACCTAAAACTTCCAAGAAAAAAGAAAAAAAATAAATCTTGTGTTGTGTTTCCCCTCTCCCTGTTGCTGAGAAGGGGAATGTCCACGAGGGTCACCTGAGTTCCCGAGTGGGACTTGGCAATAGAGAAAATTCAGCATTGTCTGTCTTCATGTATGTTAATTTCTTTTGTAACAAATCTTAATAGTTATTGGATTAACTAACAGTACATTTAAAATAGATTGCTGTGTGTTGCACCAAGTAGATAGCTTCCTTCCGGTAAAGTGCAGAGAGCTGATACATAGAGAGTGGCATTACGTCATCAGTAGCGTCAGTTTTCAACCCCTAGACAGATACCTCTGATACCCAGGAGGATGCACAATCCAGTTTGACCACATACCATTGTCTACTAGCTGATACACTGTCATGACTAACCTAGCAACGTAGCATATTTATATTAGTTGTAATTGTTAAAATTCATCTTTTTTTCCCAATACAATGTGTAACGCTTTTTAAATATTAGAGATTATATCTTGTTGTTTATAATTGCTATATATAGGAGTTAATCTTTTCTTATATTTTTGCTGTTTTGCATATTTAATATTAACGTGGAAAGGACTATGCCTGCCGAGTTCAAATTGTAATGTAACTCTCCATGCCACTATTTTATTTTTTATTTTTTTCCCCATTTATTCTTTTCTCTCTTTCCCTTTGTTGTAAATAGTGTGATATAAGTGGTAGCCTTAGCCTTCTTTTGTTAGGTTAATAGGGCCTATTTCACTTTAATGTACATTATATACATGTGTGTGTACATATATAAGTTTATATATATATATATATATATATATATATATATATATATATATATATATATATATATATATATATATATATATATATATATATACACTTGTATATAAGTATGTGTATGACACAGTGTGTGTATGTGTTTGAATGACTGTGATCTTATAACAGTCATATCGTGAGAGGGGGGATGTAAGGCGAAATATGGTGAGAATGAAAGTTAGTTTGATATTTTGGTATGATTGTTATATCCCCTTGTTGTGAATGCAAAGTGTTGCACGTGTTGTGAACTGAGTGATTAAGTCTTCGTTGAATGTGCGAGAGAGTATGTTAAGTTAGTGAGGTCTTGTTCCCGTTCTAGGAAAGTTGGACGGTCGCTTCCTGGACTGGTGGTTGTTTATTAATATTAATATTTAATGTGCATTATTTGAGCTATATTGGATATTAAAATATCATTGTTATATTATTGGAGATCTGGAGTTGGAATTGATGCGTATTAAGTATAATTGTTCTTAGTTGTAATATTTAAGAATTGAAGAATTTAAGAATCAAGTAATATGTCTTGGTATAAGTGAAAACCCTAGTGAGCCAAGTTGAGAAACACAACAACACAAGAGAAAAGTATATAAACTTGAACCCTGACATATATATATCATGGGCGTAGCCAGGGGGTTTTGATTTTTTGTTTGTTTTACGATAAAACCCCCTCTTCATTATAAGACTAAAGCATACCTCAATCACCAGATTCTATGAACGTAGCCAAGAGGGGTTTTGTGTTTAAAACCCCTTCCAGCGGGTTTTGAATCTAAAAAATACCTCTTCAATATAAAAAAAGTAAATTATACACAAAAAATTTTATAGGAGTAGCCATGAGGGGTTTTGAGTTTCTTCTCTTGTCGCCAGCTTTATTGTTGCTGAGCTGTGAGCTCTTTTGCAGACTGTTCCAAGGAAAAATAGTGTGCTGTTTTCTTCAGTTGTTCAGCACTGTCTTACAGGGTGTTAGTTATGTTGGGCTGTAGTTGAAGTAGGGTCTGCCTAAGGTGGATTAGGGAGGAGCATTCAAAGAGGGTGGGCGCAGTGTCTGCAAAGGGGGAGTTTTATGGAGTTTATTTTGTTCAGATGGTAATTTAATAGAGGTGTGTGTCCTGTTCTTAATTGGAAAATTGCAGATTGTTCTTTGCGGGGGAGGAAGTTAATACTGTCCAGTTTGGTCTTTGTACATGGCTCTGCTGTGTTTTCTAATGCCCATTGAATGAGCCACTCCTCTTTATGATTGTTGACTAACATTGACCTTAGGGTGAAATACTTAAAAGGTCTATCTGGTTGTTCCATAGATCAAATTGCCTTTAATAGTTTATCTGCCTTTTCATTTCTTATTATGATTAGTTTAAACCCTCTCCTCCAGAAAGCTTTAAATTTTAATTCCGTTCAGATGGTTTGATTTTAAAACCCCCTTCCAGCAGGGTTTGATGCTAAAGACCACCTCTTCAATATAAAAAAGTCAAATTACACAATAACACACTCAAAATTCTATGAGCGTAGCCAAAGGAGGTTTTCAGTTTAAACCCATCCAGCGGGGTTTGAAGTAAAAAAAAACATCTTCAATAGAATAAAATCTATTTATACTCTTAATTTTTAATGAGCGTAGCCAATGGGGGTTTTGAGTTTAAGCCCCACTCCAGAGGGCTTAAAGTTTAAAACCCATCAGATGATTTCGAGTTTAAATTCCCCTACATATAGTTTAAGGTTGAAAATCCATCTCTTCAATGTTATTGTAAAGCAAACTACTGTCACCAAATTCTATGAGCGTAGCTAAGAAAGTTTTGAAATAAAATAAAAAAAACTCCAGAGCTTTTTTAGTTTACCCCCCCCCCCCCAACAAATGAATTTGACGATATAACTCCCTTTTTCGATATAAAATCTAAATCGAACTACAGTCATCTAATTTTAAGAGCATAGCCAAGAGAGGTTACAAACTTCTAACAGTCGCTTGGTTCCATAAATAATGTGCAGTGAATAGTCATCTACCAAAATGTGGTTGTTCCGGATTTCTGACCTACTTAAAGCAAAGAGGAGAAAGGCCATGTCTTTATATATTTTCATTGCTTTTACTCCTGTATTTTTAAAAGATTTTGCATTTACAAATATTTTAAAAATTACAGATTACATCAAAACTATACGCGATATTCTTTGACGAGCTTAATAAAGCTTTAAAGATCAACCCAGACACCATTTCGCCCTGTGGCATAGAGGACAGTAACTAGCAGCAGATGACTTGAGATTTGGGAAAATATACAGGTTGCAAATAGATTTACGTAGTCACGTGAAACACTGTACTCAATCGAAGACATTGCCATTATCATTCATTTTGATTTTTCACATATTTTTGTCATTTATTCTAACTATTTGTTTTTAAATTACTTTAGAGTTTTGTTTACTATTTTTTATTTATAAAACAAAATTAATCAAAGAAATAAAAATGCTGTTGTATTAGTTGTTTAATTTTTTGTTGTTGATTTATTTCAGTAAAATGCAAAGGATATAATGAATTGGAAAGTTTCCACTGACATTGATATTTTAATCGAGCAGAGCTTGAAACATAAATATGCTGAAAAGGTTAACAAAAAATAAAATAAAAGAATATTAAAAATGTAATACCAATTCTACAATGACAAAATTCATAAAACTTAAAAGGAGTTTTTTATACTACTTTTTCTAATTATCTAATACATACAAGCACATACACACACGCAAAGTACGAAATGCATGTATTTTATAGAACACAGTGCGTTGTTAGGCAAAGTATGAAATGCATTCTATAGAATGACTAGTTTTACCTCATACTATGTTGAAAATGTTTTATTTAAAAATATAAATTAACTAGTCGACCGGCGGCGTAGCATACGCCGCTATTTTGCAGGGTTGCCGCAGTGGGCCCCGCACTTTCATAGAACCCGCACTTTCATAGGGCCAGCTCTAATTCAAGGTGTAGAAATTATAAAGTTAAACCATTTTTTAACTTAAAAGAGATTTTCCGCGCCCTCCTGTCGATTTACCAGGAGCACTTTCATAGGACCCGCGCTTTCATAAGACCTGCAATTTGATAGGACCCGCGCTAATTCAAGGTGCATAAATTATCTAATTAAACCATTTTATAACTCAAAACAGATTTCTCACGCACTTCTGGTGATTTATCAGGAGCTCATGGAAATCACCCGAATTCGCAAAATAAAAAAAAAATTCTTAAAATATACAGAAATATATACACGAAAAATGTCATTTAGGGTGTCATTCAATATGGAAAACGCCAATCTTACGCGTGACATTATGCATCAGCCGTAATTGTGTAATCTGGTGAAAGATGCTTCTCGCGTCTCAAACTAATGAAGAATTACTTGAGGTCAACAATTCTCAAAGATAGATTGAAACATTTGGTAATTCTTGCTAATGAGCGTGATCTATATAGGAAACAGAAGTATTATGATATACAGTATGAATTTACTACACGCAATGCTTTTCACTTATTATCCGCTTCCCTGCCCAAACTTGGCACAGCGAACTTCGTTTCGCATAGGGTCCCACAATGGTTAAGTCCGGCCCTGCTATTTAGTACATTACTTAGATTAGCTTCTAGTCCAAATCTCCCGCTTGATAAAGGGGAATGGGATCGGGCAGAGTTTGATAAATTTAAACGACAGTCAAGCGCGCAGCCAGTCATCCGTAATGCGAATACTACTCTTGTTTTCTCGTGGACTATCCGCAGAAATAAGAGAGTGATCTTTCCTTTACTTCTTGTTTGACCTGTTGAGGGAAGAAGAGAATTATATATATAGATGAGATGAAAAAAAAATATATGAACAAAATCTAAAAATACATTTTTAGGTTCATATGCCTCTTGCCTAATTAGATGCAATTTTAATTTTGAAATAATCAAACATGTATTAGAATCAACCAATCATATTATGAAATAGAAGTAGACATTTTAAGAATAGCTTTTAAAAAATAATTATTATAATTATAATAATAATCTTTGTTTGTCCGTGAGGAAATCTGTCTTACAATTTGTGCATTACACCAAACAAAACATTGTAACTATAAAAAAATTTACATTCATATCTGACGCACTTATAATTTAAATGTAAAATATTTTTATATCAAATTGTTTCTTTTTAATGAATTAAATGCCAGATGAACAAAAGAGTGTTTGTGTCTGTTTGTCTTTGCTAACGATGTCTTATATCTCTTTTGTGATGGTAAAATCACAAAAACTTGACCCAATGAGTGATTTTTGTTTGAATCATTTTAGCTTTTTATGGATGTTTGCCTCAAACAGCTGCCCAAATGGGTTTTGTCTTTTGCCAATGACTTTACCAGCAGCATTTATGATTCTATGTAGTTTATTTCTAATACTCAGATTGCCATACCAGGCAGTTATATTAAAACCTAAAATATTGCAGATGTGAGCGTGATAAAACATAACCAGAGCATGTTGAAACCTCACAACGTGTACGGCGGTTGGTGTTTGCCCTCCCTGGTGGGACAAAGAGTCTGCTATGGCGTTGCCAGTAAAACCTAGGTGACTCTGTACCTACTGCATTATTACAGGGGTACCATAACGTCGCTTTATTTTGTGTGACGCCATGATGTCAGTGTTGATATGGGTGGGCAAAGCATGTAGTACAGGTTTTGAGTCAGTGACCACAACAATTTGTGTTGCCATCAAAAGTCCCTCGCCTAGCTGAGTCAATGGTTTCACAGACTGCTATGGCCTCCTCTTCGGAACTGCAACACTACCACATGATCCAAAGATTTCGACTGATTTAAAACTAAGAAACTAAATGTAAGCTCCATAGCCTTCTCTTCCAGAATCTATCGATGCTGACCCATCAGTGTATGCAAAAATGGCACTGGGCTTGAGGCATTAAGGGTCTCCAATGCTAGAATTTGACGGTCGTCAGATGAACAACTTTGCTTAGTGCCATTAGGGTCTATTAGCTTCAATCGTATATCTCTGGTTTTTGGGTGACCCCGAGGAGGAAGGTGATGAAAACGTTAAATGTTTTGTCTGTTATTGATGAGGCCAACTTTATCCGATAGTCTAGTTCCATGATGCATAAAAGACTGCACCTGGATATGTCTCTGCATTTAAAACCATCCTTTTAGCCTTTTATATCGTTTAAAGCAAGTCAATATTGCCATCAATAGTCATAAATCGACCACCATTCTTCGAAGAAAGCATCCAACATATTAAAGTACTAGCCATGAAATTCTTTCTGCTGGTACACCTAAATGATTGTAACCAAGCACCTCGCTAGATTTTGATATTGGGGTCCAAGTAGTCTATCTGGAGGACATATGTGACCCAAACAAGCTCTCTGCTACGTGCTGCTACGCCGCATGTTCTCTGGTCATTGACCTTACAGTAATAAATAGGGCGTTTAAGGCTATGAGAGTCCTAATGCCCAACAAAGAAACCAGCGAGACTACTGTTCTGCTGGTAACGGACTCGCTCCAGTCTCATCGCTATGGGTGACGGCCGCGGATGGTTGCCAACAAAAGAAGAGGCACATCAACCACTACCAAACAACCTAACAACCATCCTACCAACCACAAGTTAATATACAGCCTTGCAAACTGTGCTTAGTTGCCACTTGCTTCTGAGTTATCAGCTTGACAACTTGACCTGTGTTGTGAATAGTATTTTTTTCTGTTAGTGGTCGTATGTCATGGGGTACTCGGAGAAGTGTGCCCCGCTCTGGAGATCTTTGGGCTAAGTATGTCTTTAGTATTATTGCATTTTATATAATGTATTTATTGGTAGATATAGCCTCAAATGATTTCCCGGCAGTATATTTTTACCCTGATGTTCTGCATCCTGGGGTACTCCCAAACGTGACAAATTTTTGTAACCTTTCTCTAAGGGATTCAACTGTATTGAATCATCAGATGGACTTTACATATTTTTATAGCCTTGTCTCTGAGGGATTCAACCTGTATTGAATCATCAGATGGACTCTACATATTTTTATAGCCTTGTCTCTGAGGGATTCAACCTGTATTGAATCATCAGATGGACTTTACATATTTTTATAGCCTTGTCTCTGAGGGATTCAACCTGTATTGAATCATCAGATGGACTTTACCAAACGGATGTCTATAGGTGAGATTCTATGAAGCTTGTATGCTCATAGGTTTCCCCGAAGCCTATAGTTCATCATGACCCTTTTGTGTTTTTTTGGCTAAAAGTGGCTAGTGTCAGCCTAAAGCTTGTAACCCCAGAATGGTCAAAAGTGGTAATGTGTTGACCTGAGGCCTGTGACCTTTATTTTACTCCTGTAAATGTGTATTCTCCAGAATGTGACGATAATGTAACATATGACTAGGGCTGTGTGCCATACTATTTTTGAGTATCTTTTGTTTACTTTTTGTTGTGTCGGCCTGTGAGTTGATGGCCCTTTATTTACACATTTATTTTACTCATGTAAATAAACTTAGTTAATATGTTTACCTTCGACTTTGTAAAGTCTATTGTTGCATACATTAGTTAATTGTATAACTGGAGGTTATACCTAATAACCTAGGCAGTACAAGAAGAAACCAGTACACCTCTAGAAGAACGTGCCAGCTCACTTTTAACACTGACGTTTTGATCTAAATACCTGAATCTAGATAAAATTCTAATTGAATATTTTTAACTAAACCCGCTTATAGGTTAATTAATTGATCAAAATTTTATTATATTAAGTGTGGTGCTCTTTTAGAATCAATCCCCATTAATATGTAACATGGGTTACTCTTACAAGCAACCTCATTTTATTTGTAAAACCAATCACAACAAAAAACTTCTAACTAGCTACAGCCAACCATCAAACCAACCATTCAGCCAACCAACTAACCAATCATATCCAATGATCATATAAGTTAAACAACCATCAATCCAACAATTCACATCCAACCATCCATCCATTATCAAGAATATAGCCATATTTAAAGCTAAACAACAACAACCAACCAACCACCCATCCAACCACAACCAACCTAACAACCAACCACAACTATCCAACCAACCAACTAATTACAGCAACCATCAATCCAACCAACTAACCAATCATTTCCAACCATCAAATAAGAGAATAGAATTAGATCGTGTAGACAGTTAGTTTGAGCTTCTAGAGAGAATAGAGTTGGAGCTGAAGAATAAACTTTATTGCAAAAAAAATATTTGTATAACATGGGCGTAGCCAGGGAAGGTTGTTTTTGTTATGTTCAAACCAAACACCCCTTGAAATGAAATCCCCCAGCAGGGGTAGGGTCTTAATTTAGTAATTATTTTTTTTTTGCTTTTTGCTAAATCATCACTTGCCCTAGCACAGCCAAGAGTTTTGAGTTTAAAACCCCTTACCAGGGGGTTTGTGTTTAAAACCCCTACCAGGGGGGTTGAGTTTGAAACCTTTTACGAGGGGGTTTTGAGTTTAAAACCCCCTACCAACGGGTTTTGATTTTGAAATCCCCTACGAGAATGATTTGAGTTTAAAACCCCCTGGTTGGTTTCGCATTTAAATCCCCCTCTTCTATAAAACAAAAAAATGCAAACGACAAACCCCAAATTCTAAGAGAAAATCTAAGAAAGATTTTGATTTTAAAGCCCCCTCCAAAATTTACGACAAACCCCCTTTTCAGTATAAAAAAGTGCAAATTACACCTCAAACTTCTATGAGCGTAGAACGTGTTATCCGACAAAATGAATTACGCATAATAAGAGTTGCGATGACATCCTAGTACAACTTGGCGCAACACTTTCAAGTAGTCCTCAGAGAGGGGGAAAGAAGTTTCAGACATTGTTATTGACATATTTTTGTGGAAACAGCTTGCCGGAAAATGCACCGAACGGCGCGAAAGGGTCTTAGTCATTAAGAAAATAACATAATGATTTTGAAATAAAACTTTTAATAGTAATATAAAGACTGCAGATACCCCAGAATATGCATTTAGTTGCCTTTCAATAACAGAAATAGTGCTTGGCGGCCCGAAGCCGCTGGGGGAGCTCTCAGAGCTTTCCGAGACCCCTCCGATAAAATGAAGGGTCAGAATGTAATTGTGATTAATTATGTACACACACAGACACATCAATACAACCATATATATAAAATGATAAAATGAAGGGTCAGAATATATATATATATATATATATATATATATATATATATATATATATATATATATATGTATATATCTATATTATAAAGTAGAATGTGAGGGGTATGTATGTATGTATGTATGTATGTATGTTACTTATAGACATCAAAACCGCTTGACCAATCTTGATAAAACTAGGCAGGAATGTTCCTTGGGTACCAACTGAGACCTTAGTGAATGTATTGTAGCCCTAAAACAAATGTAAGACCCTCAAAAAAAATAAAGTTGTCCGACTCTATTACAGCTATAGTTTTTTATGGATCTAGGCCATGTCTACAATGTTGACATAAGAAAAGATAGAAAGGATTTAGACCTAGATCTAATTTTAAGAAATACACTTTGCGCAGATAGTTTTTTACTTTGACACATAAAAATACAAAAGAAGATCCATTGATTTCATTATATAATAAAATTAATCTTCAATATTGTGTTTCAAAAGCATTTTTTACATTAATTAGTTCCTTATATCTGTGATTACAGATTTCCTGACGAACATTCTTTCATTAGACAATACCGTAATGAATCGCGTACTAAAAATTAATTCGTTTAATTGTTTACTTTATAATCCCATCCCTAGATCTAAAACTCTAATTCAACTCTAAGATGATAAAACTTCTCTTCGCACAGATAGTTTTATACTTTAACACATAAACATATTAATTAAAGTCCATTCATTTCATATTTTGATCAAATAAACATTCAAATTTGGTTTTCTAAGTAAAGCTACATTCGTTTACGAAAGCTGCGAAGCCGAGTTGAGATAGGCCTAGATCTATATTCATTCATGAATCGCGTACTAAAAATTATTTCGTTTAATTGTTTACTTTATAATCCCATCCCTAGATCTAAAACTCTAATCCAACTCTAAGATGATAAAACTTCTCTTCGCACAGATAGTTTAATACTTTAACACATAAATATATTAATTAAAGTCCATTCATTTCATATTTTAATTAAATAAACATTCAAAATTGGTTTTCTAAAGTTACATTCGTTTACGAAAGCTGCGAAGCCGAGTTGAGATAGGCCTAGATCTATATTCATTCATGAATCGCGTACTAAAAATTATTTCGTTTAATTGTTCACTTTATAATCCCATTTATTTAACAAAGCTATCGCTCTTTTCGTTTTTAATAGATAAGAATGTATCGACTTCGGGTAAACCATTTTCGCAAAACTAATTTTATTTTCGTAGCGAAAGAGAAATAACGTGAAAGGATCATTAGCTACGTTTAACATACATCTAAATCCAATCCACTAGATTATTCAAAAGCAAATGTTTTAATTTAAAAAAAAATGGATTTAAGCCTATTAGCTATTTTAACATTGACACATTCGCTTTACTTATTACATTATTATTTCGTTTAATTGTTTACAAAACACTCTCAGTGACTATATCGACAGTAATGCGCAAATAAAGACCCGCGGGTCGCGGGTAACATATGTCTAGTATATATATATATGTATATATATATATAATATTTTCGCGGGGGGGGGGAAGGGGGGAATTTCCACAAACATCCACCAAAAATAAATCCTGGCTACGCCCATGTTGTATAATATATATGGCTTTTTGTATCGGATAGTAGACGTCCAAGATTGAACACATTGGCGTCAGAACGAAACCGGATGTAGATGCCTTCTTGCAATCGCTTCCTCATTTGATCCAGCTTTACGCCAAAGAATATAGCGAATAGAGTAGTAGCAAGTACACAGCCCTACTTTACGCCATTTTCTATTGGGAGGTGACCGAAAGAGCACCATTGTGTAAGATCTGGCCTCTTTGTCCCATGTGAAACTGCTTAAGAAGGATAAGATCGTAGTGGGCATCCCAGCATAGCCAAAATTCTCCTCGCGACTGACCGTGTCAAAAGCCTTGGTGAGGTCCACAAAGGCAGCGTACAGGCTTAGGTTCTGCTCTTTGTATTTTTCTTGTAATTGTCGCAGAACAAATGTCATGTCAGATGTACCTCTACCGGCTCTGAAACCACATTGGCTTTCAGATAAGACCTCGTTCACTAAAGTGTGGGTTAGTCGGTCGAGCAACACTCGAGCTAAGATCTTTCCTGCTACTGACAGAAGTGTAATGTCTCGATAGTTGGAGCAGTTAGTTTTGTCACCCTTTTTGTATAGGAATATGATTACGGGACCACGCACTTCTCCCAGCATAGAGCGAACAAGTCTGTTAGCCTCTCGGTTATGGCGACACCATCCATTTTAAATATTTCAGCGGGAAGTCTATCAGAGCCAGGAGCTTTGTGGTTTTTGAGTTTAGATATTGCTGTCTCATTTTTCTTAGATGACGGTGGGTCGTCGAGATTCTCTGTTATAGTTTTCTGAGGGACATTTTCCAACGATTCCTCCGATGCGTACCTTTTATCACCAAACAGCATACTGTAGTGTCCTGTCCAGCGATTTAGTATGTCCGCCTTGCTAGTTAATAGGGTAGAACCATCGGATGATCTTAGTGGTGCTGTGGTCTGGTAAGTTGGGCCATAGCCACATCGAAACGACTGATAGAAAGAGCGTGTGTCACCATTGTTAGAATGTCTCTGCATGTTTACTTACAGCTTAAGCAACCAATTATTTTTTAGTTCCCTGACCTTTGACTGCAGAGTGTGACTAGAGGCTTTATATAGAGTTCTGGCTGCGTTGTCATTAAGGTTCGCAAGATTGGAGCGATAGTATTTGCGCTTATTTCTTAACAGTTCTTGGATTGTGGTATTGTTCTCATCAAACCAGTCTCTGTTGGGTTTACTGCAGTATCCAACGACTTTGGCCGTCACGTCCTGAAGAATCGTTTTTAGCTGGCTCGAGTTACTCACTCGATCATCGTTCTGGGGCTTTCGAAGATCAGCCTCGAGTAGTACTTTGAAGCGCTCTAGTACGTCAGCCAGCCTTTCGACATTTAGCTACTTTGCCCTAGGCAGGCCATCTTTTTTACCATCTTTATAGTTGATGTTGAGCTTCGTCCGTACAAGACGATGGTCCATGTAACAGTTGGCACTGTGCATTACTCTAGTGTGCACCACATCCCTGACATCACACTGCCTCACTATTATGTAATCCAACATGTCCTAGTGTTTTGAGCTTGAATGCATCCATTTGGTCTTAAAATGGCATTTTTGTTGAAAGAATTTGTTGGTGATGCAAGCTTTGCTTTAGAGCAGAGTTCCAACAAGAGCCTGCCGTGTTATCGTTGCAGTTGCCAATGCCATGCTTACCTAGAACACCTGGCCTAGCACAGTTGTCGTTCTCCACTCGAGCGTTGAGGTCTCCCATGATAATAAGTTGTCAGTAGTGTCCAGCTTGCACAGGACTCTCCTCATGTCATCGTAAAATCTTTCTTTTCATGCTCTGTATGTAGCGTGAGAACGTAAGCAGTGATAATAGTGACATATCTAGAGCAATCTAACGGTAGTCTGAGCGACATTAGTCGGTCTGATTGACCAATAGTGATATCTAGTAATTTCTTTGCAAAAGATTGTTTTACCATAAAGGCCACCCCCGATTCCCTGTGCTCCTCAGGGCTTTTTCCGGACCAGTATAGGGTGTAGCTTGCCTCTCTTTCAGTCAACAACCCCTGGCTCACCAAGCGTACCTAACCTCACTGAGGCGACTTTGAGAGGTATCTTTTTATCGACTCGTTTGGTACTAGCCCAATGTATAATTAACTAATTGTTTAATCATTTTAAATTATTTTGTCAGGTAATAGAAAAAATTGTGAAAAATTCAACTTGATCCAAGATTGGGTGTTGGAGAAATAACGTGTTTAAACTTTTTAACAGACAAAGTGATTTGTTAAAAGCTTTGTAATTGCTAGAAATGATATTAAAACATTGTAAAATGAAAGTATGTGCATACAAACTTTTAGCCGAATCATGCTGATTGATCGTACTTAACTTTACAAAGAAAATAATCTGTCAAATTTAAAGTATTGCTTTTAGATTTCAAAGCAACAGACATTCAGGCAATAACAAAATGAAGAAAGTTGATTGATAACTTACTCACAAATGTAGAATCTTCCAATCAATAGGACTCTTTCACTGGTATAAATGCAAACATAAAACACATTTTATTAACAAGAAAAGATAAAAATGACTTTAAAAAAAATCTTTTATTATTAACTGTAATTCTACTATATAATTTAAATCAGTCTTGTACTTAAATTCGTAATAGATATAGTCTAACAATAATAAAACTTTGCAATTAGAAATATTTTTACCGTTTTTTGGCGCGATTCCATGCGTTTCGCTTTTCTATTTCTTTTTTTTTTAATCCCACCACGTTTATCTATGTGAATATTATTTTGATCGCTTTTGAAATCCATTTTATAAAAGCTGTACGACTTGAATTCAAGTTCAAATAAATTGTATTTTAAGATCTGTGAAGTACAATTTCTTTTCCTTCTTCGATACCAAACACAATAATTGATTACCAATATTTATTTATCAATAGGTGCCTCAGATTTGTGCAGGATTTCGGTCTTAGAGAATCTTATTGTAGGGTTAAACCTTTGAAAGGGAGCTACCAGAGCATTCACAAGCTTCTGTAATACTTCTTGTGAATGAGATATGAGAGCCGCATCCTACGCGAACAGTAGTTCTTTAATCAAAATACGCCGTCTCTTCCTTTTGGCTTTAAGGCGTGCTAGGTTAAATAGCTTTTAATTGAATCTACTGATTTGCTCCATCTTTCATGGATTTAAAAGCGCTGCTGAGTACAGCTTCGTCATCTGACGTCCCAAGCCATGGTGAGAAAGGAGGAGGGTTTGGCATTGGGCTAGCGACGCCACCCTGTAAAACCACAATTGCTACAGAAATATCATAGAAAAAAGTTTCGAGTGCCAACAACGGCTAACGATTAGTCTCGTAGACTTTAAGAAAGCGTTTGATAGTGTTCGCCGAGAATCACTGTGGAAAAAAAAAATTCCAGAAAAATTCGTCCGGATCAAATGATACCTATACAGTTAATCTAGTTGCTGCATTATAAGAAGGAATAACAGAGTTTGTTAGCATCGAGACAGGCGTGAGACAGGAGTGCATCTCCCTTCCTCTTCATCCTAGCAATCGACTAAATAATAAAGAGAGCAATTAAAGACCAGACTGCCTTTAGTATTTTATGGGCTGAACTAAACCAAATGACGGACTTGGACTTTGCCGATGACGTTGCACTACTCGGGGCTACAAATAAAAGATTACAAAAAATTACAAGAGAGCCTAGATAGAGAGGCACCCAAAATTGGCCTCCGCATAAACTTTAATAAGACAAAAATTTTGCGAGTGGGATTTAAGGCAAAGGCGAGTGAAAGCTTATAGAGTTGGAAAAGTTTACGTGACCCGAACTGGAAGTCGAACACTTAGTGAGGTTGTCACAGAGCGTCGAATGAGGATTTAGGGGCATGTTCTCCGACAAAATGAACTACACATACCAAGAGTTGCGATACCATGGAGGCTAATACGAGGAAAGCGCAAACAGGGACGTACACGTACTCGTATATCTTGGCTCCACATCTTCATGGAGGACCTCAAAACAGTGGACCCAGTTGGGAGGAGGTTTCAGACATTGTCAGGAACAGATCTTTTTGGAGACAGGTTGCCGCCCAAAGCGACGAACAGCGCGGGAGTACCTAAGTCTAAAAGTAAGTCTTAGTCTAATAGGAGTAAAACTGAAAAGAAAATTCCGAAAAGTGTAGGCGCCAGAACACATCTTTTCTAAACTCCGCCCTTGATTTCCAAAGGCCGAGAGACGGCACGATCTAACTGTATCTAACTGCCTGCTTATTTTCATGAAAAGCTAATACTATTTTCAGTAGCTTGTTTAGACATCAAATTCTCTCTAATACGGCCAACAAAACTGTTCTGCTGATAAAGTCAAACGTTTTAGTTAAGTCAATAAAAGCTATAAAGATACACTGGTTTTTTTTCTCTGATAACAGATTTATATGCATTTAAATTAGTGGTCAAAAGAGAATAGTAAAAACAACAACTTACTAACATCTAAGAGGAGAACAACATTGACGTGTTTCCATGCAATACATTCCTCTTGTGAAACAGTCACTAAAGATTATGATTTTCATATTAGCTACAACACTTACAATAATCATCATATCATTATGTTATACTAGACATATGTTACCCGCGAACGGCGGGTCTTTATTTGCGTATTACTGTCGATATAGTCAATGAGAGTTTTTTGTAAACAATTAAACGAAATAATAATGTAATAAGTAAAGCGAATGTGTCAAGGTAAAAATAGTGTGAATGAAGCTATCAAATCAAAATAGCTAATAGGCTTAAATCCATTTTTTTTAAATTTAAATATTTGCTTGTAGGCCTACATATATTTGATTAAAATTGGAGATGAATAGACTTAATTTTGTATGTTCATGTGTTAAAGTATAAAGTAGATGTTGAGGTAGACATAGATCTAAATCTACACTAATCTAGAGTTAAAAATTGGCTTTTATAGAGTTCATTCTGTGTTGCGCATGCGTGACCTTTTTGCATGAATGAATATAGGCCTATGAAATGAATGGACAATAATTAGTATGTTTATGTGTTAAAGCATAAAACAATCTTTGCGAAAAGAAGTTTTATCATCTTAGAGTTCAATAATGGTTTTAGACCTAGGCCTAGGAATAGACTCAGTAGAGAGATGTGTTAATGTGTAACCATTTGGTAATGTCTAATGAAAGAATATTCGCTAGGAAATCTGTAGTCACAGATATCAGGAACTAATTTATGTAAAAAATCCTTTTGAATCATAAAATTGAAGGTTAATTTTATTACATAATGAAATCAATGGATCTTCTTTTGTATTTTTATGTGTCAAAGTAAAAAACTATCTGCGCAAAGTGTATTTCTTAAAATAAGATCTAGGTCTAAATCCTTTCGATCTTTTCTCATGTCAACATTGTTAACCATGGCCTAGATCCATAAATACTATAGCTTTAATAGAGTCGGACAATTTTTTTTTTGAGGGTCTTAAGTTTGTTTTAGGGCTACAATACATACACTACGGTCTAAGTTAGTACCCAAGGAACATTCCTGCCTAGTTTTATCAAGATTGGTCAAGCGGTTTTGATGTCTATGCGTCACATACATACATACATACATACGCCTTACTTTATACTTTATAGTATAGATATAGTAACAATACTGTTTTAATTTAGTTTTATAGTTTATATCGTAAGTCAATAACTTATACGACTTACTTTTTTAAAAACTCATTTCGATCAGGTATAAATATCCTACAATATTTAAAGCAGTGACACACTTTGTGCATTTTATTTAAGTAACTTGTTTACTAGTTATAAAACTAGAACTTTTTTGTTTTGTTTTCGTTGGCTAACTGTTAAGATAGTTCTTGGCATTACTAAAATACACAATCCCCAAATTTTTAATATAAGGAACTCTGCTTTATACTGATGTCTGTATAGGATGGTTATCTATATGAATAATGTCGTCATTGTCCGCTTTTGGCCCTAATATGTTTACAGGATGGTAAATTCTAAAAATGCATTAGAAATATCGATTTTTGTCGCAACCCTAATTGCTTAGTATAAGGAAAATGAGGCCTCCAATATTCAGATGTGAAGGATTTTCAGGATTACTTTGGCCTCATTGTACAAAACTTTACAAAATAAGGGGCTTAATAAAGAGTAGCTTACGAAATAAAAAAAAGGGTTTAGTATTTATAATATACCTTAAAACGAAACGTAGTTCATTAACAATTACTCTCAACACCAGATGCTCATTGAAACGTTAGCTCTTACAGCTCATGCACAGTAGATAAAATGTCTACTAAGCTATTAAATGATTGTGTAATATTTTTTTTCCCAGTAAAGTCTATTTTCAAAATCTATACAATAAAGTATAAAGTATGTATGTATTAATGTATGTATGTATGTTACGAATAGAAATAAAAACCGTTTGACCAATCTTGATAAAACATGGCATAAATGTTTCTTGGGTACTAACTGGGACCGTAGAGTATGTATTGTAGCCCTTAAACAAACTTAATGTCACGTGTTTATTATGTTTATTTGATTTGAAGATCTTGATGATATAAACTTGTGACTTATTCGCATTCGGAGGTGCCTTGATAATAGTTCAAACATTTTAATAATCAATGAAGTAACAAAGTGCTGATATGTTTTCTTTAGTTTTAGTAATGTAAACTTGAACTTGAAGCAATATTTGTATGTACATAAATATATATAAATATATATAACAGATACAGGAGTCAGTAAACATGATTAAAAAACTGAGTAACTATTTACTTTAAAACTAGCGACTTCTAAGTCTAACTTTCTATCTCTCTCTCTCAAGCTAACACTCCTCCTTTTATATCCTTTCTTACAATAAAGAACCGTGACATCTCAATACCAATTCTTGACTCCCTGACCCGTTTACATTTAATTTTCCTTTTAATTGTTTTTGTAATGTAACCTACGTTAATTATGTTTCCGTGCTGTAGCCTTTAACTAAGTTTTAATCGGCATCTTTCTGGCATTTAAGCGTGGGTGTGTTGACCTGATTTGAGATAGTTACAATGTCCTCATTTTGTGAACAATGAGGTGTCACTAGGGACTTGACATATACCCCTTCTTCCTAAGCGGTTTGCAAGTTGAGTAACACAGAACTGCAACCGCTCAGTCTTATATATAATAATGTTACCAACGTACAATGATATTACAGATACTTCTTCCATGTATAAAAATCAGTTATAATATTCAATAATATGCAGTATTCAGGTTTTAGAATTCTTTCCAATAATAACATATGTAAGCATGGCAAATGCAGAAAAAATCAAGAAAAATTATTATAGTAATAAAATAAATGTCATAAGACTTGAAATCTTCTATCCAATGCGAATATTATATATATACATTTCATATATAATCATTTTAGTCAATGTATGAATCAAATTTAAATAAAAACATAATGTACAAGTTTTGTTTCTGGTAGTTGTAATCTAAGTACATCTTGACAGGAATGTCTGCTAAGACGTTCATCTTCCCTGGTATGGTTTTTACAGTTTATAAACTGGTAGTCTGTTAACATTAAACTCCATCTTGTTAATCTGCTGTTAGCCAGTTTTCTAGTGTTAAGAAATTGGAGAGGAAAATGGTCTGTAATTAAGTTGAATTATTTGCCTAACAGATACTTGCTAAAGCGATTTATGGACCAAACTATCGCTAAACACTCTCTTTCAATTGTAGAGTATCTAGTTTCTGCTGGTAACAATTTCCTGCTAATATAGAACACGGGATGTAGTGTTCCATTGTGCTCTTGCATTAAACAGGCTTTGATCGCTTCGGAGGACGCGTCCGTCGCAAGGTGGAATGTTTCGTTTTGGTCTGGTAACTTGAGAATGGACTCGTTTGAAAAGGTGTTCTTGATTCTCGTAATAGTGTCTTCCAGTTGTTGTGAATGACGTACTTTGTTTGGTTGGCCTTTCTTGGTAAGGTTTGTCAAGGGCGATGTGAGAGTCGTGTAATTAGGTATGAAACATCGGTAGAAATTACATAGTCCTAGTATACTCCTGATTTGTTTCTTTGTCTTAGGCAGTTGAATGTCTAATATTCTCTTAATGATTTCATCTTGAGGTTTTAAAGAGTTGTAGCTTACTTTGTAACCTAAAAATGTTACTTCATTTATGGCTAGTTCCATTTTGCTGAGTTTGATTGTGAAGCTATACAATCTTAGTTTATGAAAGATTTCTTTTAGTCCTTGCAAATGTTCTTCCCAAGATTTGTGAAAGATACATATGTCGTCTATATATGAAACAGTATCTTTTTTTTGTCCGAATAGTCGATGTATTGTTCTGTTGAATGTACTACTTGCATTGACTAAACCAAATGGCATGTAGTTAAATTGGAATAGTCCAAATGCCGTAGTGAAAGCTGTGTATGGTTTACATTGTTGTTTCTTTGGAATTTGGTAATATCCTTTTGAAAGATCTATTTTTGTAAAATATTTTGTTTCAGTAAACTGTGTCATGAGATCTTCTAAATTCGGCATATGGTAAGAGTCTAGGCAAGTAATCTTGTTGAGTTGCCTAAAGTCTACACACATTCTAGGCGTTGTAGAATTGTGTCGTTTTACAAGTACGATAGGTAAATTTGAATTTTCAATTATGCCTTGTTGTAGTAATTGGTTTATTTCTTTTTATAGAAAGTCTCTAGAATGGATTGGAACTGGATATGGTCTTTGTTTTGTAGGTTTGTCTTTAGTCAAATTGATCTCATGTTCTATAACTGATGTTTTGCTTTCTTGTACACGATAAATTGTTCAATTTTGTGTCTTTCCATGATTCTGTTTTTGTTGATATTGGGTTTGGGAGTATGGGTTAGGGATAGGGTTAGGGTTAGGGTCTAGCGTATCATTTGAATCACTTTCTTGAAGAATAGTCAAACATGTAATTGTGTCTTGTACTGTTTCATTTTCTTGCATTTCTTCATTATATTTATGTAGCATATTGATGTGATACACTTTCTTTTTTTTTGTTTATTTCAATTTCATAGTCTACGTCTGTGACTTTCTTGGTAACTAAAAATGGTCCTTGCCACAGAATAAATAACGTTCTTTTTATCTGGCAATAATAATTTTATCTCCAGGTTCAAATTTCCTCAAAGTTCTGCTTTCGTTAATTCGTCTTTGGGAAGATATGTTGGTTTTTGCTGTTTCTTGTTTCGCTTTATGACATGCTTGTTAGACCATAATTCGACTGTCTATGACATGTTGAAATGCTGTTTTTGTAGCTGTTGCATTCTGATTTAGTGCCATTAATGATTCTTTTAGTGCTGCCATAGGTTCTCTCGGATTTGCACCGTAGAGCATTTCACATGTCGAAAAACCTGTAGTTTCTTGCTAACTTTCTCGGTATGCAAAAGTGCTGCTGGTATTAAAAGATCCCAATTTTGTGGGTTGTCATTGACTATTTTTGATATGATTTGTTTCAAACTAGAGTTCATACGTTCGCAAAGCCAATTGTTTTGAGTGTGGTAAGCCGTTGTAAATTTTATCTTTATTTTGTAAATGTCCATGAATGCTTTCGTAATTTCCGCTGTAAATTGCCCCCCTCGGTCGCTTGGTAGTCCGGTTCTGGAGAAAATTTCTGACAAAACTCTGGTAATGTCAATAGCTGTTATGTTGACTAATGGCATTGCTTCTGGCCATTTTGTACATGTATCAACTAAAGTAAGTATGTATTTATGATTTATTGCTGATTCAGTTGATATGGGTCCAATAATGTCGATGGCGACTTTCTGGAATGGTTTGTCTGTGAGTTCTACAGTTTGCAGGGGTGCTTAAGTGTGTCTACTTTTAGGTCATTTCATTTGAAAATATGACATGTATTGACGTACTTTTACACATCTTTCGTTATGCTTCGCCAATAGAAATGTTGTAGAACTCTTTTCTTTGTTCTGGATA
This sequence comes from Biomphalaria glabrata, assembly GCF_947242115.1. Classification (NCBI taxonomy): domain Eukaryota; kingdom Metazoa; phylum Mollusca; class Gastropoda; family Planorbidae; genus Biomphalaria; species Biomphalaria glabrata. Next base: position 19,326,364 of record NC_074721.1, read on the forward strand.
TCGCCATATGTCCAGAAAAAGGGTTTGCTGTGTCCCGACTCAATTATTGTCTTTCTGTATATTTGTGGTACGACTTTTTGTTCTATTATTTCATTTTTGTTTTTGCTACTTTTCAAAAGCATTCCATTGTCAAGAAATGGTTCATTGTTTGATTCTGGATTTATATTGGTCTGTGTATAATCTTGATAAAGTAGGATCTTTCTTTTGTTCTTCTTTAAATTCTTCATTCTTAAATTCAGGCTGGATGTTTGAATAACTAGTCATTTCATTTTGATTACTGGTTTCTCCATCTACTACAGATGGTTGTGTTGTCATTTTTTTTATATGAGTTTGATTCATTCTGTAGATTTCCTGATTCTACTTGTTCTTTTGTTATTGACCTTGTAATGACTGCATTACATTCTTGACTTACTTTTATGGCTTTCGACCAGTCTTGTAGGTCTCGTTGAGTGCAATCACGAACTCCTTTAATGTTGCCAACCAACAACTTTCCAGGTAAATTGTCTGATATAAGTTCTTCTAAATCAGCACTGTAGAAAGGTGTTGTGATGTTAATTTCTGCTACTGTTAGATTGCTGACTGTACCATTGAAAGCTATAGCCGCAACATGCCTGTGTATTGATGAGGCTTAACGAATGTTGCATGTACAACCACAGACGTCGAACCTGTGTCTCGAATCACTTCCATTTTCTAGTTTCCAACTATGCTTGGATAGTATTCTAGACCTGTAGACTTTGTAACTATAGTCATTGTTGTGTGGTCAGATCTAGGTTTTCTGTTGTAGAATTTGTTTTGATTACCATAGTTTTGATTTCTTGCAGATTGTGGCTGGTATCTGGATGTTTGTTTTTCCTTTGATCTGCCACTCTAGTTGTTTTGATTCTTTTTACATTCGTTTGCGTAGTGACCCTTAAGATGACAGTAACTGCATTCTATGTCTCTGGTTTTACATTGTAAAGCATAATGTCCTTTGAAATTACAGTTTGTACATATTGGCGTTTTTTTCTGGTCTTGAGAATCGTGGTGTTCTGGTTTCTTTGGTATAACAGATGCAATTTTTTTCTGCAGAGTGTTTAATAGGTTTGTTTGGATGTGCTGCCCTGTATTGTCGTACTATTTGAATCAAAGTTTGAATGTCTTTTGGTTGTCTTTCAATGATAAAGGATTGAATATCTTCTAAGTGTGCATGTGTGATGGCATCTATGATGACATGCTCTTTGAGATTTTCGTATGAGGTTTCTATTTTTGACAAGGAGATCCACGTATCAAACCACATGATCATGTTTGATACAAATATTAATGGATCATCTTCTTGTCAAGACCTTTCTATATATAACTTTTTCTGTATGCATCTTGTGTAGCGCCATACTGTCTCAGGAGTGCTTCTTTGACGTTGCTATAGTTGTCGTGCGCTGGAAGTTGAATACAAATGTGTATGGCTTTACCCGTAAGAAGGCTCATGAAAGTTCTGGAATATTGTTCTTCAGGTAGACCTGATGCTTTTGCTACTTCTTCAAAACGCATCAGATATGAATCAATATGGTCTTTGGATTCTTGAAAATTTGCCATTTTTGACATTTGTTTATATTTGTCAAAACCTGCAGACTTTTGTTGGGCATTCGCTACTTCTTTTTGTGCTTGAGCTAATTGTATGTCTTTTTCTCTGATAAGGCGTTCTTCCTCTTTCATTAGGCGTTCATGGTCCATCTCTTCTTTTCGTTGCGCTAAAACTTCCTTTTTATGTTCTTCAAGCTCTAGCTTTGCCCATTGTAGTCTTTCTGGTTTAGGCATGGCTAATTCCTTGGCCATCTTAAGAGTTCAATATTAGACTTGAATATATTTCAATTAAAATGTTCTTGGGTTATTTTTTTTTAGAAGATACACAATAGTTCAATGTGTCACCTTATAAATCGTTGTTATAAAATGATTCTTGTGGTCACTTGTAAGTGATAATAAATAGTAGTTGCCGCTTGATTAGGCAATTTGAGAACAATTACTTGTCGCTTGTAAGTAAATACACAAGGCGATCTAAGTTGATAGATCAAGCCTGTAAAATGACGTAAGGTTGTACTGACCTTGTTATAAAGACATGTAGTAGACTTGAACGCAAAGTTTTCTTCGTAGCGAGAGGCTGAGTAGTGACGTAGAACTATCGTCTGTAGTTCTAGTTTGTTGTAACAGAACTGTCAAAGAGTTGTTTCGGTTGTTGCAAGTTGATTATCATGGCAGACGTCAAAGGTGGCCAGAAAAGAATATTGATCCTGTAGTATCACATTGATGAATAAATTCGTTGTACATACAGCCGTCGGAGGTGTCAATTTATGTCAGGTGTTCATTATGTTTATTTGATTTGAAGATCTTGATGATATAAACTTGTGACATATGCAGATTCGGAGGTGCCTTGATTATATTTCAAACACTTTAATAATCAATGAAGTAACAAAGTGCTGATATGTTTTCTTAAGTTTTAATTAATGTAAACTTGAACTTGAAACAATAATTGTATGTACATAAATATATATAACAGATATAGGACTTAGTAAAAATGATCAATAAACTGAGTAACTATTTACTTTACAACTAGCAACTTCTAAGTCAAACTTTCTATCTCTCTCTCTCAAGCTAGCACTCCTCCTTTTATATCTTTTCTTAGAATAAAGAACCTTAAGATTTGTATGTATTGAAGCCCTTAAACAAGCTTAATTTCAAGTGTTTATTATGTTTTTTTTTATTTTAAGATCTTGATGATATAAACTTGTGACATATGCGTATATGACATCTCAATACCCATCCTTGACTCCTTGACCCGTTTACATTTAATTTTCCTTTGTATTTGTTTTTTTTATTTTAACCTACGTTAATTATGTTTCCCTGCTGTAGCCTTGAACTAAGTTTTAATTGGCGTCTTTCTGGCATTTAAGCTTGGGTGCCTTGACCTAATTTGAGATTGGTGCAATGTCCTCATTTTATGAACAATGAGGTGTCACTAGGGACGTGACACTTAACACCCTAAAAAAAAAAGTTGACCAAATCTACGAAAGCATTATAATTTCATCGATCTAGGCCATGTTTACCATGTTTATATGAGAAAAGATCCAATGAATCTAGATCTTGATCTAATGTTAAGAAGTAAAACTCGCGCAGATTGGGTTTTTTTTCTTTGACACATGAAAATACAAAATATAGTCCATTAGTTTCATTATTTAATAAAATTTACCTTTAAATTTGTGTTTTAAAAGCATTTTTTACATAAATTCGTTCCTTATATTTGCGAATTATAATTTCTGACGTACATTCTTTCAGTAGGCAATATCGTAATATTACACATCTTTCTATTCTTAGGTCTAAAACTCTTATTCAACTCTAAGATGATAGAACTTCTCTTCGCAAATATAGTTTTATACTTTAACACTTGAACATACTAATTATAGTCCATTTAGAAAAACAAACCCCATTTGAGCAGACGTTTGATACAAACATCTATAAAAAAACTAACAAGATCCTCGAAATAAAGAATCACCCTTTGTGTCAGTATTTTGTGATTTTACCATCACAAAAGAGATACAAGACACCGAAAGCAAAGACAAACAGACACAAACAATCTTTTGTTCCCCTCGCAATTAAATCATTAAATAAGAACAATCTGGTATAAGCTTTGTCACATGTAAATTATGAGTGAGTCTGATGTGAATGTACACTTTGGTTTCTTATAGTTATAATGTTTTTTTTGTTTGGTGTAATGCACAAATTGTAAGACAAATTTCCATATGGACAATAAAGATTATTATTATTATAATTATTATTATTATTATTTCATATTTTAATCAAATTCACATTCAAATTTGTTTTCTTAAGCATTTTCTCATACATTCGTTCGCTAAAGCTGCCAAGCCGTGTTGAGATATATACTAATATTTTCATTCATGAATCATCTACATCTAATATAAAAGGTCACGCATGCGCAGAGCGAAGCCTTCACTCACACGCAGAATGAACTCTACGTAAGCCAATATTTAACCCTAGATTAGTCTAGATCCGGGATAGGCAAACTGCGGATAGCGAGCCACATGCGGCTTGTTGGATTTGAAGCTGCGGCTCTTTAGTTCCAAACGCAAATATTATTTTTTTTTTCGAAATATTTTTCAAAATATTTCTGAATCTTTTAACGAAACTTATACTAACCCCCATCACACGCGTGGTCAGTGTAGTCAGTCGTCGGAAGCTGTAAAATGACGCCGTCGTCGGGTAATTCTATGTAGGTTTTAATTCGCTTTCGACGCAAGACGAAACGGCAGCTTCCCGACGTGCTTTGGCTTTTGACGTATAGTTTGTTTTTTCAAGTAAATGAGTTTGAAGCGCATAATCTTCTCAATGTTATAAGCAATCTAAAAGTAATGCTAATGATTTAAAAAAAAAACAGAAACCATGAAAAAAAAATCAAAGATATGCCAATATCCGCTGAAACATTACAAGATAGAATAGCTAAAATATCTTAAAATGTAACATATTTCCAGGTGAAAGATATTAAACTTTCTTCTGCCTTATTGTCGGTGCGTAGATTATGGTATTAGCACCAATGTTTATTAAGTGCACATTTTTTGAACGCACTTTCTTTGTTGCCTTGCTGCTTGTAGGCTTATGGAGTGGTATTTTTTATGCTGATGTAATGTTTGTTGAGATTCTTCTGTGTTCCCCTGTTTAGGGTGAGTATCTAAGGCATGGCTGCATTTCGCAGTTGTTTCGATTCCATAGTATACTAGACCTTTTGTTAGTTTGTCTTTACTATTTGTTCTACAGGGAGTTAGTTATGGGATTATCAAAATTTACATTGGAGTTTGTTATCGGCAGTGTAACAGTGTTGAACGTGTGGCGTTGTGGGATAGCAAGGTGCAGAACTATTGTTTAATTGCTATAACCACAATATTCGAATATTTTAGATTCAATGTCATTACTCCATCAGTTGTCATTATTACTTATATTCATGTCATTAAACAGTTACATTGTTAACAGTGAGTCAATTATTTATTGTAAGCACGAAGGTGCCTGTTGAATGTCAGGGGCCCGGGCAAACGAGCTAAGGCTTTAACATAACCCTGACACTTATCACTTGCTAGTCTTACGGCTAAAAAGCACGGCACAATTTGCCCATTTTGTCTTATATATGTCTTCCCAAGGTCCAAAAGAAGATCTTCCAGGATTGCTACTCTCATGACAAACTAGAGGGGAAGATAGAGCGAATGACGTGCATAAATGCCTTCAAGACAATAAGATCGAGTTAAATAAAGTCTTCTTCTTCTTATCTTATATGATATAGACTATTATAGACGTTACTTCAAAAAACAAGATGATTACGTAGTACGCGTCATGCATTCAGTCATGTATATCAACCAATGACTTAAATTCTGCCAAGTCACTGGTTTTCCTAACTAGCTCAGGCAACCCGTTCCATGCTCTACTAGCACTAGGGAAGAAGGAGCATTTGAACAAATTTGTCCTAGCATATGGAACGAGGAATGTGGCTTTATCTTTGTGTCTGAGAATTTTATTAAATTTTGTTTTCGTATTTAAAGATTATGGTTCAGTGTTTTATGTATAAATTGCTACTTTACGTTTGAGTCTCCTATTATGAAGGCTTTCTAATTAAGTGATTTTACTAAAGGTGTTACTCTAGTCAAATGTGAATATTGTGATGATTACACTTGCCGCGATTATATTATCATACTTGATAATTCAATGAAATGAAGAAAAACTCTCTGTATGTACTTCCAAACTTCTTTAATAATACTTCTTCAACTTTCACATAAAATGACTTCTTAATTCAATAACAACTTGACTTCATACTTCATAAACAAAGCTTAAAGATACATAAAACTTCACTTAGTATAACTTCAACTTCAACTAATTGTGACAAGTCAAAAACTCGCTGTCAGAGTCACTCAAATTTATCACAGCATTAATTATTATTTTTCTTTATTTATTTAGGGCCACCCGCCCTACTGTGCCCACTACAGATATTAAATTTTGGGGATTGAAACTCCACAAGAACTATATCACCGGCGTCCCTCTATCCGCTAGAGCGCCACCCCCAGCTGCAGAACCTCAAGCCAGGACACAGCCAGCTGCGACATCAACAGGAAAACCAGCTAAGTCAGAGGACAAAGTGACATACTCTCTTATTAGGTGCAAGAGTGATGATTAAATCTACCATTATTTAGAGATAGATACAAACCCTCCCCCTTTTTATTCTTATATGTATATTTATGTAAATAAATATTCTTCATTTTTAACTTTTGTATCTATCTTTCATTGCTTTGTCTCGTTGCGTGTCTGCTCCCGATTCATATGCTGATAGGTTGGTGTGTGATAGCTTTAAAAAATAATCATCCCCTAGACAATAAACGCGCCAAACACACATCACATTTCCCCACCTGTCACACTAATAAAACTTTAACTAATGGACCCGCTAATATCACAAAACTTATAACTATTACTAATCGAGGACTGAGCAAGGACCATCGCTCAACAAGAACTACTACTATGGCGGATCCCGTCTAACTGACTTTTCCCTAATTTATACTTTCTTTGATCGCACTTTCCAGAATCATGGAACCTTCTCAGATAATTATTTTAGTAACTTTGACCTTCTAGAAGCTGACGTGTGCTATTTTTCCCTTAACCTCTTTCTTTGATTGGATACCTAAAATTAACTTGTTTACGCTGGACACTTGCACTGGTTTGAACTAGCTTCTAGAAACTTGTCGAAATAGGTCACAGACTCGACTCGTGACAAATATACGTTTGTTTTAAGTTTTGTGTCTGTTCCAGTTTCTTAATGTTTTCTTGAAATGAGGGGTCCCAAACAGAGATTGCATATCCTATTTTTGGCCTTACCAAGGTAAAAAACACATTTCAGTTTTATGTTCTTACTTGACTTTTGGAAATTTCTTTTAATAAGCCCTAATGCTTTGTTTGATTTTTTTTTATAGTTTCATCAATATGGGGATTACATGACAGTTTTTCCTTTATTATGACACCTAGGTATTTTGCGTTTTTAGTCTGTGTTACTGATAAATAAGATAAGTGGAATTAATTTGTTTTAAATTTTTTTTGTTACTCTTAACAACTGACATTTTTCTGGGTGGAAAGACATGCTCCAATTTGTTTCCCATTTCTGTAATTCATCAAATTCTTTTTGTAAAATGTGTGTATCATGTATGGTTTTTATTGTTCTATATATTATGCAATCGTCTGCGAATAATCTGACTTTTGTTCCTGAAGTAATGCAATTTTGTAAATCATTTATGTAAATTAAAAATAATAGTGAACCTAAGACTGTTCCTTGAGGTACACATGAGTTTAATATTATTGGTGTTGATTTAGAACCATTTATTTTTACACTTTGTTATCTCCCTATCAGAAAATCTTTAATCCACTGATGCAATGGACCATCAATGCCAAAATATTTTAATTTTTTTAAGCAAACTATGGTGGTGAACTTTGTCAAAAGCTTTGGAAAAATTTAGTAAGATAGCATCTTTTTGCTCACTGTTTTCTAAACCTTTTGAAAAATCATCAATTAGTCCTATTAGTTGTGTTTCAGATGATCTATATTTCCTAAAGCCATGTTGGTATGGAGTAATGACATTATGTTTGTCTGTTTTATGATGTTGCTACATATTATGTGTTCTAGAATTTTACATGTGATGCTGGTAAGTGATACTGGTCTGTAGTTTTCTTAGTCAGATTTTTCTCATTTTTTAAATAAGGGGGGATGACATTCGCTTCTTTCCAGTCCATTGGTACCCTTCCATGGTTAAGAGATGCCTGAAAAAGCATTTTGAACACTGGTGCTAGCTTTTCGCTTAGTTGTTTGAGTAATCTAGCTGGAATACCATCAGGTCTAGATGCTTTATTCGGTTTGATGTTGGCTAATAGTTTTTGGATTTCCTTTTATTGTACTACTATATATCTCCTATGTTGTCTACTTGGTTCAAATTAAGTAATATGTCTTTGTCTCCTGGGGCTGAGAATGCTAATGCAAAGTATTTCTTTAGAATGTTAGCTTTAGTTTAATTGTCATTATGTGTTAAGTCGTCTACTTTTTTTAATGGCGCTTTGCTTTTTATTTCCATTTGCTTAGACATAATGTATGACCATAGGTTTATGTTGTTATCTTTAGATATTACATTGTTTATGTATTCATGTTTATGTATTCCCTCTGTATCTGTCTGAATACTTTTTGGGTTAGGTGTTTAATTTTTATAAACTTTTTTATAAACTCTTTCTGCATTAGTTTCTTTACATTTTTTTTATATAGGTTTTCCTCGGGGGCGGACTGGCTATACGGGCAAACGGGATGAGGGGTGAGAGTGGTTAAGTTAGAAAACATTGATATAGCGCAGAAAAAATAGGGGCGACATTTAGCTCTTTAACGGGTACAATGGATACCAGCACCTATAGAACTAGAAAGAAATGAGAAGGCTGACACACTCGGCAAGAGTGGGAGAATAAACTCACATTTAAACATTGCACTATATCCAGAAGAAATTAAGAAACTAATAGTAAATAAAATACATTTGAAATGGACAAACAATCACCCGAATCACAAGAAAGATGATGCCTATTATAAGCTATCCCGACAAGATCAACGTCTAATCTTACCACTCAGGACCGGACACAACAGAATGAGACAACATGTATTTAAAAACTGATCTCTTTACCGTGAGGCCCTACAAGACACTGGCCCCAAAACACCCCAATAGAAAGAAAACTATATGGAGAGGTCCCTGATTTGGAAACCATTAATCTCATATATTAGTCTACTCATCTGAACGTTCCAACATAAAATGAGAACGAGGAAGAAACTCTTTAGCAATACTTAATTGTAATAGACTTTAACATACACAAAAACCGCGAAATTGCGAACCACCTAACTTATTCACAACTCAATATGGGTATTGAGTTCTGCTTTCTGAGATTTGTACTGAAAGGTAAGTTTTCTATTTGTTTATTTTTAATGACATATATCTTAAAATACTACACTTAAGGTTTACACAAAATATTATTAAATAAAAAAATCTACATTTAAATCTTTTTTTTTTACTTAGCTTAATATGCATAGTATGAAGTCATTAATGATGGAAATTCTAAAAATAATTTTTAGGCCTATACAGTGCTCTATTTTGTAAAAAAAAAATAGGTGCCGGTACTCAGTAGTTCATCTCCTAATTTTTAACTACTAAAAATGTAAAATATACGTTTAAATACGAGAAAAATATTTTTTTCTAAAAGGTACCGGTTCGCCGTACCAGTGTGTACCGTCACAAAAAAAAAAAAACAACCTGGGCCTATAGCACTGTCACATCCAATATTTAATGAAAGGAAATTTATATTTTAAATAATGGGTCATAATATACTCTTATACAATCGCGTTTATTAAGAATTTACTTATAAGTGCCCCGCTAATCGTTCTGCATTCTCTTATCTTTTAATGGAATGGGTTGCCTGAGTCAGACAGGAAAACCATTGACTTAGCATATTTTAAGTCACTGATCAACACACATGACTAGACTGGCACATGAAATGAAGAAACTTCTGTAATCTATAAGTAATACCAAAATGTATCAAACTCATTAAGGCTGCTATTGTATTGTTTATAGTTTTCAGACTAATACAAGTATAAATAAAATACATTATGTAATCCTCACAGCTCTCTCCCAGACTCCCTAGCTGTTTTTTGGTGGTGTGTACTGTCTTTGCATTAATTAATAGAAGAATCTATTCTAGGCTAAAAAAAAGCCCGAAAGAATGAAAGGTCAGAATGCAGTAAATATTAATTACATACATATACATTGTAGAGGGGGTAGAAAAAATCCCCCACCGAAAAAATCCTGGCTACGCCCATGATATAATGACATGCAATTCATTTGTGGGCCGGTTCATATGGTAATGCCCGGGCCGATTTTGATACCCAGTCCGACCCTGGTTTTCCTTCTGTTTACAAAGCTTCTTTAATCTATTATTAAACCAGCATTTATTTATTTTGTTTGATAGGCATTTAGTTGGTATATGATTTTCTATAATGTTTTTAAGATAGTTTTTTTATGAAATTTCAAAGGTCATTGACAGGTTGGTTAATGTCTTTCTCAGAAAAGAATGTTTGTTGAAGGTTTAATGCAGCTTGGTGTAGTTGTGTTAGGTTGCATTTGTTTCAAAAAAATGTTGTGTTTAGCCACCACTTTGTCAAAAGTTTAAATATACGTCTACGTCTATGTATCTTTGGTGTTCTGGTATATCTTTCTCTTAAAAAAAATTAAGTAAAGATAGGTAAAATAAAAGACGCCTGGCAACAGATCTTATGCTGTACATCTAAAGGCTATAATCTTAGAACGAAACAAAATATTTTCAACGTACCAAAAATTTTAGGTAAAAAGCATTTTCTGTAAAAGAATGTTGACCACATAGAAGGAAATGTTATACACATCTAATAAATAGCTATTGTGCTGGTTCTTAAAATTGTATGTACTTCTTTATGGTCTCAGACCCATAAACTGCTGTTAAACAAAATATAAAGTTGTTTAAAGAAATTCTAACTTTGATACCTATATTTTTACGTGGTTTTCTAAAACATTTATAAACATTTCAACATTATAGATACACTTTCAGTTATGGGTTTTATCTACACAACATTCCCATATTATTTTACGGAAATCCTATATTCAATAAAGACTATCATTAATATGGTCAAAAATGTGAAATATTCTGATTTTTTAGAAACAATTTGTGTAATTTATCCTTTCATTGTTTTTCTTCATCAATCATAGCATTACCTTCCTTGTCAATAGTAATCGGATAAACTTGTTTTCCAATTTTCAAATCCTGATGACTATTCTTCATACGTCTTTTGATATTCCATTTCTTTTTACTTTATTTCAAACACTTATGTAAGTAAGTTATTTATTTGTATTTTATTTCTATAAAATTATAGTGGACGACAAAATATACACAATTATTTGCTATTAAGTGACTAAACCGTCTCCAAAAGGAGGCAACATAACCCTTCTTTTAACAACTGGCGTACTTTTTCTTTTGCTCTAGAATACTCTAGATAATTTTCTGTGATATTCATGTGAAATAGGCACACGACCAGAAGAAACTATCCACTAAAATATTGAAGTCTATAACATTCAACTGACTCGTTGTAACATTTCATTCATCTTGGCTAGAGTTTCTAACACATTCAACACCTGAAATTGTATCATCTTCAGAAATCTCAATTACCGCTTATTTACTTTCCAATTCTACAAAATTTACATTATAAATGTGAAATATCAATAATATTTTATATATGAAAAATGTTGCAATTTTTAGCTACTGACACTTACTTTTTTTAACATTGTCAGGTATTCCTAAAGTGATTTTTTCCATTGGGTGTCAGCCCAAATGTTCTTAAGTCTTCTCACGAGTTTCTCATTGTGGACATGCCCATTGTTTATCAAAACAAGAAAATCTTTATAAGATTTTCCCCGATAAAAATAAGAATATGCTTTTGAATCTTGTTTCTTTCACATTTTTAAGTTGGTATTATTTTTTGTTTTGGAAAAGTGCATTTTTCCACTTGGGTGTCACCCGGTGCGAAAATCACCAGCAGCATTTCCTAGTGACGCCACTGTCTAGTATACATCTTAGTGTGAAAATGTGATCGTTGTGGATTTATTATGGCTTAAATCACATTGGTATTCACCTAGGACTTCTTCTGCATACTTTTCATTTTTCTTAGTAATAAGTAATAAGCTTAGTTAGAATCTTATAAATTACATTTTATAAAGATACTTCTATGTATATACAATGATTTAGTTACCATCCTTTTTGTGTATTGGGATTATAAGTACTGTTTCTTTTTCTGTTACCCACACTGTTGGTATTACTTTTTCTTCCCAGACTTTTCTTCTCAGGTCTTTTCCTCCATAATTAATTCTGCTGTAATTTAGTCCTCTCTAAGTGCTTTGTGGTTCTTTATGGTTTTTATCTTTTTCTTGCTTCATTGTATAGCTGGTTTTTCTAGTCTCCCTCTGTAGCATTATCATTCTAGCATCGTTTTTCTCATCTATAACATGTCTGCATTCGTCATTTTACCATCCGATTCTCCTGTTCGTCTGCTAAAATCCAACTCTCTCTTCTTATGTTCTTTTAATAGCATGTTTTATTTCTTTCCATTGGCCATATATGTTTTAATGTTTATTGTCCTTTTCCTATCTTGTTAAAATTGTGTTTGGGATCTGATTTTTAAAGTTTCTGCTTAAAGTGGGTCTTTTGTAAGCTTTTGGTAAACATATTCTTGTGTTTGTGATTATGTCGAGGGTCGAAGCGTAGACTATAGTATTATTGCACCAATGTTTATTAGGTGCACAATTTTTGAACGCACTTTCTTTGTTGCTTTGCTTTTAGGCTTATAGTGGTTCTTTTTTGGTATTATGCTGGTGTAACGTTTTTTTGAGGTTTCTCTGTGTGGCCCTGTTTAGGGTGAGTATCTAAGGCAGTACTGCATTTAGCTGTTGTTTCTCTGCCATAGCGTATTAGATTAGACTTTTCAATTTGTCTTTGCTTATGTCTCTACAGGGAGTTAGGTATGAAATTATGAAGTCTATACTTGAGACTAAGAGTCAGCAGTGAATTGTGTTGTGCTTGTGCGTACTGATGTGTTAAATTGTGAGACAACAAGGTGCAGAGTGATTAATTAATTATTATAACAAGTATATTGTAACAACTGTTATTTTCAAGGATATTATTTCATCAGTTTGTCATCATAAATTAAATTCATCCCATTAAACATCTAGTCGATTGTTTACTGTAAGCAAGAAGGCTCTTGTTGAATGTCGCCGTACACAGAAGTGACCGAATGGAGGGCAACGCGTTTTGCAATACTAGTTTCCACTGGGACGTACTCAAGTCTTGGGAGTGTAAAGCTAAGGTTATAGCTTTCCAAAGGGTACTGTTCAGTTTCTCTATTTGACCATTTCCTCTAGGATTGTAAGCCGTGGTCCTGCTCGTAGAAACTCCTCTTTCGTTAAGGTACTTCTGTACTTCAGCAGACATAAAGGAAGTACCTTTGTCGGTATGGACATAGGAAGATAGCCCGAATAATGCGAACAACTCATTTAGGCATTTAACAACAGTAGCAGATGACATATCTGGGCATGCAAAGGCAAAAGGTAACCTAGAGAATTCGTCGATCATGGTAAGCAGATATTTATTGCGTGAGTTGGAAGGGAGAGGTCCCTTAAAGTCCATGCTTATTCTTTTGAATGGCTGAGTGGCTTTGATTAATTATCCTATTGGTGGCCTGAAGAATCGAGGTTTAAGCTCAGCACATGACTGGCACTGGTCGATCACTGTTCTGACGTCATCGGTGGAAAAAGGTAGATTTTTTGATCTCACAAAATGTAGCATTCTTGTTACACCAGGGTGACAAAAACTATTGTGGAGTAATTTTAGGTCGTTACGTGATATTGCGGATAAGTAGCTTTTCTGCTGAAATTGTCAGCAGCAGTGTTCTGTGTACCTGGTCTGTAAACGACGTCATAGTGAAAGCAGGATAGCTCTAACCTTTACCTTTGGAACTTCTCATTCTTGATCTTGCCTTTATTTTGTCTACAATACATAAAGGACACGGATCGCTGGTCTGTGACAAGGGTAAACGGTATTTCGATAAGAAAGTGTTTCCACTTTCTCAAAGATTCTACTATTGCATACGCTTCTTTTTCCACTAATGAGTGCCTTCTTTCGCTTTGCGATAGTGTCCGAGAAAAGAAAGCCACAGGCCGGCCGTCTTGATTAAGTGTAGCTGCTATAGCTATGTCAGACGCATCTGTCTCCACTGTTAGCGGGCGAGTGTAATCAATGGTGTACACGGCGGATTCCTGGAGCTCTTCCTTTAGGTTCTGGAATGCTTGTTTGACTTCCTCAGGGACAGGAATTCGTTTATTTCTAGCTAAGAGGCTGATTTTGTCTGAGAAGTTAGGAATCCATCGAGAATAATTGTGCAGGCCCACTATTCGTTTCTGTTCTCGCAGGTTCGACGGAGCATTTAATTCCCGCAATGCTGTGAATCTTTCAGGGTCGGGCTTGAGCTCACCTTTAGATATTTGGTATCCCAGCAGTCTGACACTATTTGTTTCAATTTTACTTTTAGCTTCGTTGAAAGTAATACCATACTTCTGGGCTACTTTGAAGAATCTCTGTAGGTTTCTATCATATGGTTCGGTATCATGTCCACAGATGGTCACATTGTCCACATAAGCGAATGTATTTTCTAGTTGCTCATCTTCGATTATTTATCTATGGTTCGCTGGAAACAAGCCACTCCATTTGTAACTCAAAATGGAATTCTTCGAAACTTGTAAAGTCTACCCCCAGCCTCGAAAGCTGTATATGGCTTTTCTTCTACTTTAATCGGGATCTGACGATAAGCATTTTTGAGGTCCAGAGTGCTAAAGACAGAAAACTGTGTTATCTTCTCTGCTAATTCATCCATTCTTGGCATGGGATAGGCGTCTAGCAGCGTAAATCTGTTGATCGTCTGACTATAGTCAATAACCATACGTCTTCTGTGCCTCTCATTGGCTGTTTGTAGAACCTGTGCCCGCCAGGGGGACTTTGAGGGTTCTATTACTTCTTATCTTATCTTATCTTATCTTATATAATACAGACGTTACTTCAAAAAAAGAAGATGATTACGTCCTACGCGTCATGCATTTAGTCATGCATATTAACCAATGACATAAATTCTGCCAAGTCACTGGTTTTCCTGGCTAGCTCAGGCAACCAATTCCATGCTCTAATAGCACTAGGGAAGAAGGAGTATTTGTACAAATTTGTCCTAGCATATGGGACGAGGAATGTGCCTTTATTTTTGTGTCTTTCAGAGCAAGAGAGTTGTAGTTGATCAATAGTTTCCTAGTATCAAGGTTATCTACTAATACTACTGATACAAAGTTTTTAAAAGTTTCACACCAGTACTGACACTTCTCTGTTATCGGTTCGATGTCGAATTTCTCTAACCGAAATATCCTATCCATTATGAAAGTCTCACAACTTCACAGTTTTGATTCAGTGTATTAAATTGTTATTAGCATAGTAATGATAGAGTTGACAATCATGTCCGCACAGTATGGCTTTAATAACTGACATTTCCTGAACACACTCTTATGGACAAGTTACAAGCACATGTAAACATAAGCAAGACAGACGATACAGTATATAATTTTCAAAACAAGAGTCTAGGATTTTAAGGTTCAAATCCAATAACTTCGCCTACCATTGCCTTTTTTACAACAAATCCTGAGCCAAATGGTTGGTGCTGTTACCACTATAAATTTTAATGTATTCTTTAGTTCTGAGAATAACAGTGTCTTTCCACCATTTTTCATGTAGTGCTACAAAAAGTATATTATATTTCTTTAGCACTTCAGGGAGTTGAGCTAGCGCTCCTGCTCTTAAAAGGCTTAGCCATCTCGCAAAAACAAAAGTTATGTCTATTTCCAGGTGTAAGTCGTTTTTCATTTTGATCTGTCCTATATTTTTTTATGTGTTAAACTTTCGTAACATTATTTTTCTGACTTGGCTTTAGGCACTGCTCGTAACCATCTGGGAACAGCCCTTTCAGCTTTCTTGGTAGCTGCATTTATCTTCTGGTAATGTGCCCTAGACTTTGTGAATTCCTTCACTTTCTGCAAGACAGCATGTTATATTTTGGTCAACCTAGAGCATTTTTATCCAATTACCAACGATATCTGGAAGATATTCCCGCTATCTTGTGGAGGTGATGGATTGAAGGTAAAAAAAAACTCCTCACGAGACACAATGTCAAGGACTTTAAAAAGTTATTTATAGGATTTGGGATTAGTTGAATAATGTGGAAGTTTAATATACATAAAAAACATCGATGTTATAAAAGCATTATACAAAAATGGAAATAGCAAAGTAATGAAGTAATGAATAAAATGCAAGCCAGGTACACGATCTCACTTTAAAACTGTATGCAGCAGCTAAAGCAGTTAGCATGTACATCAGAACAAAAAGCAAATGACTAGTTTGTTTTGATACTAAACTCAATATAGAATCTGAATGAATTTTTTTCTACCCCAAGATCGTCTTGTCAACCTATATAACGCCTAGAACAACACATTTAACCAGTTTCATAATGAACTCTATATCATATAGCATTTAATCAGAAGAAACAAGTTGAACATATCTATTTGAACCGTATTTGCTGAAGAGATTAGTTTTTCATTGACCAATTTGGACTTAATTGTTACTGCTTATAGCAACGTCAATGCTCCACTCTAATTTGTTGAGATCTTGATATATAGTACTGAGTAACAATACCATCTGCAGAGACAACTTGCATCTGTGAGGGTAAAACTTAAGACTACAGATGACCCTGATACTACATCTGTGTGGGTGAAAATAGACGCATTCAACATCTGTGTGGATAAAAATACAATATTGTGCTGAAGCACATCCTGTCAGCCCAGCACCAGTAATTGCCATAGTATCCTCAAGTGTGTAAAGAATTGTCATTTCTTACCTGGTATCAGGCAGAGCACATATAAGCTAGGTTTCCTTTTAGTTTCTGTTGTATCGGGCGTTCAGAGTCGAGTCTAATATTATCTGGTCAGTAATTGAGATAGAGGGCGAAATTTTTTTTGTTGATCTTTTTATACTTTATTGCTTCTGTAGTTCTTACAAGTTAAATGTAAATCTTGAAACCAGTAGGACTATGCCAAACAGTAATTTTGCTGCTCTTGCCACATTTTTTTGTATCTTTCTTTGATGTAAATAGTATCATTCTTATTAAATAATTGCTCTAGCTAGGCATATTTTTTGTGAGGGTAATATATATATGTGTGTATGTATGTATGTGTGTATATATGTGTGTGTATAGATTTATATAAACAATGGAATGACTGATATTTGATTAAATAACAGTCATGTCGTGATAAAGGGGATGTCAGGGGAGGTGTGGTGAGAGGAGATATGTTACTTTGTGGCCATTTTGGTATTACAGTTATATCCCTTTGTCTTGCATGTGTTATGAACTGAATAGGTTTAAGATCTTCCTTAAATGTGGGAGAGCCCGGTCCAGGAAGGTTGGACGTTTGCTTGCTAGACTGGTATTTGTGTATTAATATTTCCTTAGAGTTGATGCCATTGTGTGCTTTATTAAATATTAAAGTATTATTATTATTTATGGATAGCTGGGGTTGGAGTTGAAGTTTATCTAGTAAAAATTGTTCTTGATTGAGTATCCCCTAACTAGCCAAGCAAAAAAAGGACCTTCGAAAAAGGCTGGGTTTCAAATACTAGGAACAGACGACAAATAATTTGTACATTCTCTCTGGCAAAAAGTAGGAACCCCTTAATACCTGGAAGAGATGAAAGCTGAGCACAGCTGAGCTGGTTTGGTCATAATGTAAGTCACATAAAGTCTACATTTAAGTTACAATGGATGAAACATTAAAAAGAGTCATCCAATGATAAACTGACTCGACAATGTAAGATAATATACCGAGCTCTCTCTCTCTCGTTTAAAAACCTACTAAAACATCTGCGGATTGGGCAAAAATGGAGGGATTCTGTTATTCTCTCATAGATATAGATAGATGGATAGTGTTGTTATGACATGATTAGAAATTAGTTATTTGTTTCGGGAATAAGGGGAAAGTTTTAATTAGCGACAAGTGACGTGACAGAGGGTTAGGGTAAACAATGTTATATCTAATGAACGCATAGTTAACACAGGGGCGCCCCAGGGGGCTGTGACATCGCCTTTGTGGTTCATTTTGTACACCAATGATTTTCAATCCGATAGTTCTTGTTGCTCCTTCACAAAATTCGCTGATGATGCGGCTCTTCTTGCCCTGCTCTCAGAGAGCTCAGACGTAAATGAGTATTTCAAAGAATTAGAACACATTGAAGAATACTGTAAAGATAATTTTTTATTATTAAATGTAAAAAAACCCCAAAGAAATGATAATCGATTTTCGCAGGGACAAGAAGGAAAATGATATTATTTCTGTAGCTGGAGAGACTATTGAAATTGTGCAAACCTTTAAATACCTTGGTACTATCCTAGACAATAAACTAAATTTTACTGCAAATACTGATTATATCAGCAAAAAAGGGCAGCAAAGATTACGACTTCTAAGAAAACTGTCCTCGTTTAATGTTAGCGAAAAGGCCTTGGCTATGTTTTATCACGCTCACATCTGCAATGTTTTCAGTTTCAATATCACTGCCTGGTATGGCAATCTGAGCATTAAAAATAAGAATAAACTTAATAGAATTCTCAATGTTGCTGGCAAAATCATTGGCAAAAAACAAACCCCATTTGGGCACTTGTTTGAGACAAACATCTATAAAAAAGCTAACAAGATCCTTGAAATAAAGAATCACCCTTTGTGTCAGGATTTTGTGATTTTACCATCACAAAAGAGATACAAGACACCGATAGCAAAGACAAACAGACACAAACACTCTTTTGTTCCCCTGGCAATCAAATCATTAAATAAGAACAAACTGGTACAAACTTTGTCACATGTAAATTATGAGTGAGTCTGGTGTGAATGTACACTTTGGTTTCTTATAGTTATAATGTTTTTTGTTTGGTAATGCACAAATTGTAAGACAAATTTCCGTACGGATAATAAAGATTATTATTATTATTATTATTATTAAAAAATAAGAACGCTCTAAGTGACGCTAAAAGGAAGACGCTTCTTGTAGAGTAGTAGACTTAAGTACGACATAATTGACATCGGACGATTCCCTTCTTGAGTATTAAACATATTTGTAGAACAACTTATCAGCGTCGACTACATATTTGATTGTTTCGGCCTTTCGCCGGTGTTACTGAAGTAGTTGAGTTCAGCGTTACTTCCAGTCAGATCTACACTAGACAGATTGCCAAGAATCAACACCGCGCGGAGGCCTTTAACAACGTGGAGTTGTTATGACATGATTAGGAATTAGTTATTTGTTTCGGGAATAAGGGGAAAGTTTTAATTAGCGACAAGTGACGTGACAGATCTTTAAAAAATAAGAACGCTCTAAGTGACGCTAAAAGGAAGACGCTTCTTGTAGAGTAGTAGACTTAAGTACGACATAATTGACATCGGACGATTCCCTTCTTGAGTATTAAACATATTTGTAGAACAACTTATCAGCGTCGACTACATATTTGATTGTTTCGGCCTTTCGCCGGTGTTACTGAAGTAGTTGAGTTCAGCGTTACTTCCAGTAAGATCTACACTAGACAGATTGCCAAGAATCAACACCGCGCGGAGGCTTTAACAATAGATAGATAGATGGATAGATAGATAGATAGATAGATAGATAGATAGATAGATAGATAGATAGATAGATAGATAGATAGATAGATAGATAGATAGATAGATAGATAGACAGATAGATAGATAGATTGGGTTCCACGACTGACATTTCACTTACATTTCGTTCATTAATCTTATTATTTTTTTGTATAATTACTGTATCTTATGTCGTCTTGACTGATACATAGATAAATAGATGGATATATAGATAGAGAGATAGATAGATACTTAGATAGATATAAATCTCATATAAAAAACAACAAAAATATAAATGATAATTTATTATGGATTTCTGTTGTCTTCTCTTACTCTCCGTGTCTCTCTCTTTGTGTCTCTGTCTCTCTCTCTCTCTGTATTTCTCTCTCTATCTCTGTCAATCTATATTTAAACTTAAGCAAAAGTGTATTATCAAATAACTATATACTATTACTTATTTAAACCTCTAGGGATTTCATTTCTTATTACATATTTACCTTGCATTGTCTTCTTCGTCATCTTGATCTATGGAGATATTATTTAAGAATATTGTAAAAACATTATAGAAAATCATTGACCAACGAAATACACATCAAACAAAGTAAATAAAAGCTGGTTCAATAATAGATTAAAGAAGCTTTGTAAACTGGAAAAAAAAACCTAAATACAAAATTTAAAGAAACTAGACAGAAAACGTTTATTTTTGCTGGCTTATTAAAATCTCCCTTTATATCTTAATTCAATGATTGAATTTTGCTTTTTTTTTCTACCACTTCTACACATCAAATCTTCAAATTTAGTATACAAGCTATCGATCGATGACAAAAATAAATAAATTAAAAAATCATCAAATTTAATAAATTAGTCAAAATTAATTAATTTTGTTTTAATATACAATATATGGGAAAAGACAACAACAGTAGGCTTGTGTAGAGAATATGATGTAACATGCTAAAGGGAGATACGCCTTGTGTAGAGAATTATGCAATAGAATTGTAAGTAGCTGGAGTAAAATACAACTTTTTAATGTTAATGTTAAGAATTAATCAAAGACTTTTTTTGCTAAAGTAAAATTAATATCAAAGAAATTATTGATCTTTAAAAAAAAATATAATGATTTTTTTTAATTAACATGATTTAAATCAACATCATTAATATTGCTTTTTAAAAAATACAATAACTGACACATAATAGTCAGGGCTACCAAAAATATATCAAGAAACCTTAGAATTGTTTTGTTATTATTTAATTTGAATATTTCCTTTTTATTTTATAAAAACACAACTAGACAATCAATACACATGTACAAAAGATCAACCCTCTTAGCTAGTAGCTACATACAAGAAATAGTGAACAATTTTCATCTGCTAGATGAATACAGAAAGGTAGACCACACTAATACAATGATTCTACCAGGTGAAAACCGCAATTAACCGCATTTAACCAAACCGACACCGAAATAGTAGGAGGGACACATTTAATAGAAACTCTATAATACTCCGACCAAAAAAAAAGGGTACTGCTAGAGTTAAGAAAAAAAAAGAAATCCATTGCAAACTAAATAACAACGTTTTAGAAAACCAATTAATCGACGAATTAATAAGCCGACTCTTACTATCACAACACAAAATATGTTAGAAAATGAAAACAAACTAACTAAAACATGGAAACTAATTAAAAACTCATTTTAAAACTTTATCGATAATAAAACAAACAAAGTGGAAAATAGATATAAACACCTGCTAACTCAAAATGAAATGGAAACAAGAGTATAAGTAAGTTTGTGTTATCACACAAACTCAGAAGCGGCCCCAGTCGTATCACTGTCGGATCCACATATTTGCATGGAATATTCAAGAGTGATTTTGTTTTGATTGTCTAAAGTAAAAATGTTTTAAAGGTTTATTTGCCGTTGCAAAAAATATTTTTTTTTGTGAAAAATGTTTCTTTAATTTCGAATGTTACTTCAATGTTAAAGATAATTTATTTCCTTTTCCCAACATCCCGCTGGACGACGGGGGATGGCAGCGAACAAGGTTTAAACCCAGAAGCGTCGAGATAATCAGTCAAGCACGCTAATCACATGACAAGGCATTGCTGTTAACTTAATAACAAACTGATAGCCTATTATTTATTAAAGAAATATATTACACACTACGGCTTGACATCTACCCGATATGTACAACATGTCAGAAGAGCGATTTTAGCATTGATTTGTAATTTAAAAAAAAAAAAAAATAGAAGATAATAAAAAAGGTATCTAGCTTCTACGTCGGCAAGGTCTGCTCAATGTCCCAGAGCTATTGGCATTTATATTTAAATGGAACTACAATGAGGATGACTTTCCACCCAGAAAAATGTCAGTTGTTAAGAGTAACAAAAAAACTAAAACAAATTAATTCCACTTATCTCATTCATGGCAAACCAGTAACACAGACTAAAAACGCAAAATACCTAGGTGTTATAATAAATGAAAAACTGTCATTGAATCCACATATTGATGAAACTACAAAAAAATTAAACAAAGCATTAGGATTTATTAAAAGAAATTTCTATAAATCAAATAAGAACATAAAATTAAAATGTTATTTAACCTTAGTTAGGCCAATAATAGAATATGCATCCTCCGTTTGGGACCCCTCAACTCAAGAAAACATTTAAAAACTGGAACAGACACAAAATAGAGCACTAAGATTCATAACAAACGAATATTCAAATTTGACTAGAGTAACACCTTTAGTAAAATCACTAAATTTAGAAAGCCTTCAGGACAGAAGGCTCAAAAGTAAAGTAGCAATCATACATAAAACACTGAACCATAATCTTCAAATACAAAAACAAAATTTAATAAAATACTCTGAAAGACACAAAGATAAAGGCACATTCCTCGTCCCATATGCTAGGACAAATTTGTACAAATACTCCTTCTTCCCTAGTGCTATTAGAGCATGGAATGGGTTGCCTGAGCTAGCCAGGAAAACCAGTGACTTGGCAGAATTTAAGTCATTGGTTTATATGCATGACTAAATGCATGACGCGTAGGACGTAATCATCTTCTTTTTAGAATTAACGTCTGTATTATATAAGATAAGATAAGATGTAATTCTACCTAAAAATAGCTTCTAATTTAGCATTCTTAACATCTATATCTACTAGACCCAGATCTGGAAAATAAATTTGAAATCTAAATGTAGACATTCGGAAATTATATTTACACTTTAATTCTAGTAATTGAGATTCTAGATTAGTCTATGTCATTCTAAACTAGACATATCAATTCTAGATCTAGAATTTACAATGATTTTAAAGTTTAAAAAATCAAGATCGTGTTTTATATAGGTTGTAACACTCGGTATTTGGGGAAAATATCCCTTGCAACTGTTGTTGTCAACCTAGATGGCGTAAGATTAGATAGATGATTTGGTGCCTAGAAGTTTATAAATATAGTTTTCTTATTATTTCTTCATGTTAATCAACATGGTGGCAGTGGTGACAAAATTTATAGTTAGATTTATTTCAGTGATATAAATCTAGATTAATTAAATAAAAAATATAGATCTAAAATGTAGATCTAGAGTCTAGAAAGGCTCGGGGTTTTTCAGTTACTTATAGTCTTATAAGTTTTTAAGTTGCAGTATTTTAGAACTATTTGTCTAGTCTAGACAGTAGATAGAGTAAAATTTACATTGAAGATGGCAGAAGGTCAACTTAAACCACCAACAGAATTAAACGTGGTAGATGGAATAGTTAGTTAAAAATTTCGTCAATAGAAAAGACAAGTCGAACTGTTTCTATTGGCAATAGGAGCAGATGAGAAACCTAAAAGTTTTTTAGACAAAAGGCAATAAACTACATTGTGCTGGACCTTAGGACAAAGAGATTTGTGAGCAATTACAATATGGTGAAAACAAGGATGTCAATGATCCACAAATATTAGTAAAGAAATGACACGAATATTGCAATCCTAAAAAAATGAAGTTCTGGAAACTTTTAGATTTTGGAATATAGAAAATGTGTGTTCGTGTGATATTTTTATTACACAGCTTAGAGCTCATGCTGAAAAATGCAATTTTAAGAAAAAAGATAGATGGAGAAAAGACTGCAGGATAGATTCTTGAATCACGATGATCTTACATTTAAGAAGTGTATAGAGATATGCCAAACTTATGATTATGAACAAACTGCAATAGGATTAGCAGAGATAAATAAAGAAACAGTGGTAAGGATAGATAAAGTAGAACAAAAGAAAAATGACAACAGTGACAAGCTAATCAATTTCTGGTTTTGTAGAGGCAGACATGGAGTGAAAATAACCTCATGCCCAGCGTGGGGCAAAATTTGCAATAAATGCAAAGGAAAATATCATTTTGCAGTAAAGTGCAAAAAATCTTAATAAAATACACATGCACATGGATGAATTTGACCAAGAAGATAACTTAATCATAAACTTAATAAATGCGTTGAACATCAATAGGGACAAAATGACAGCACTATTCATGATAAATGGTCAACAAATACGATTTCAACTGGACACAGGAGCTGATGTTAACATTATATGTAAGAAATATGTTGAAAAGACACAAATTAAGAAGACTGTTCAAACGTTAACAATGTGGAATAATTCCAAATTAAAAACTGCTAACTTGATAATAACAAATCCTAAAAACAAAAAGAACTATTTGGTAACATTTACAGTTGTAGAGAACCATTGTCAATGTTTATTAGACCGTAAAACGTTAAGTTTGATCACATTAAATGAAAATAGATTCATATCACATGTAAACACAATGGACTGTGATCTGGGACATTTAGGTGAAACATCATTAATAATCAATGAGAACATAGCTCCAGTGGTAAATGTAAAAAGACAATTATTAATTCCTTAAAATAAACCAACAGATTGGGTCAGCCAGATAGTCGTGGTTCAAAAGCCAAATGGGGATTTAAGGATCTGCATTGAACCAAGACATCTAAACACTGCTTTAAAAAGAGAACATTTTAAGTTGCCAACTTTGGAAGCTGTAATGCTACAGTTCCTAAATGCAAAAATATTTTCTTAATTAGACGTAAATGAGGCTTACTGGCATGTACGTCTAGATGAAAAGTCTAGTCTCCTAACGACCATGATCACACCATATGGGCGGTACAGATGGTCAAGACTGCCTTTTGGACTAAGTGTAAGTGGAGATATATTCCAGAAAAAGTTAATAGGAGCATTGTTAGGCTTAATAGG
Source organism: Biomphalaria glabrata (assembly GCF_947242115.1). Taxonomy (NCBI): domain Eukaryota; kingdom Metazoa; phylum Mollusca; class Gastropoda; family Planorbidae; genus Biomphalaria; species Biomphalaria glabrata. Next base: position 19,350,964 of record NC_074721.1, read on the forward strand.
GTGAATTAATGTGGCTGATAATATTGTGATTGTGGGATGTGGTCAGTCTAAAGAAGAAGCAGAAAAAGATCACTCAGACAAACTGAAAAGATTAAGAGAGAGATACAAATAGAAATGCATTAAATTAAATAAAACAGTACAGAAACAAAAGCAGATAAGTTGCATGGGACACTGCTATAGTGCGCAATGCATAAAGCCTGACACAAAGTAGATCAAAGCTATTCTGGACATGAAGAAACCAGAAAATAGCCAGAAATCATGAAAATTATGTGAAATGTATTTGTAAACATTTTTGAACAATCTATCCATAGTGTCTCAACCATTAAGAGAACTAAGAAAAAAGACTGCAATTTTAGATGGACTGAAAAATGTGAAGGGGCATTCAACAAGATAAAGACAATGATTACCAATACTCCAGTCCTTATATTCTATAACCCCGACAAGAAACTAGAAATACAAGTGGACAGTAGTCAACATGGACTTGAAGCTGTACTAATACAAGAAGGAAAACCAATGGGCTTTGTTGCTGCACATACAAATTATATATGTGTCAGAAGCGAATAGACTCTAGATCAAGACTGCCTAGAGTACCAGTATATTCTGATTATCTTAGATTCTGTTTCTACTATTTATATATTAGATACATATTCTAAAAGTAGATCTATGCTGATTTTATAGTTACAATTGGAATTCAACGTAAATATTTATGATTATATAGATATAGATTATAACTAGATTTGATAGATCTATGACAATTATGACAAGGCCTATGGTATGTGTGAGATCAATTTTTCAAAGCAACTTTAATTAATGGACTTTATCTAAACAAGTTCTTTCATATAATCACATGCGATTTTTTTATATTTTTAAACTTAGTATTATTTTTGACCAATGTTTCACAACGACATGTAAGAGAAATCAGGTATACACATAAGGAGAAAACACGACCCCTTAACCCAAGAAAACATTAAGAAATTAAAACAGACACAAAATTAACAGTGAGATTCATAATAAACGAATATTCACAATTGTTTACAGTAACACCTTTTATAAAAACACCTTTTAAAAAATCATTAAAAGTTTTAAAATCACAATTTTTATTTTTACAAATATTTTTGTGTGTGAAATTGTGTATCGAAAAATGCCGGGTACTTTTAGTAAGATAGTCCTAAAAAAATACACAGATCTTGGGTGAAAGACTCATCAAATAAGGTACTGTAAATGCTTATTTTTACGCGTTAGTTTAAGGTCTTTTATTTTTATAGCCTCTATCGGGTTATATCCAAACTACCCATACTTTTGTGCAGTATTTTTTCTCTATCGGGCACACTTAAAATTATAGCATAATAATGTCAATTTAATTTAAAAAGAGAATTGAAAAATGCAAAGATGTATAAAGGAAAAAAGCACTTTTTTAATCTATTAAACGAAACGCATTAGTCCAACATTGCCCATAGAATTAGATTTTAGAGCATTAACACCAACTGATAAACGGTGGGCTCAGATTCAAAAAGCCTCTAAAACAGGCCCCAAGAAGATTGCAAAACTTGATGTTTAAGAAGCAATCGTTTTGATTTGTCATTTCAGTGTGTAGAAGGAAACAGTTTACACATTGCTTACACATTATCACGACTGTGCAATCAAGAGGAGAAGCCAAATGAAGTTTTTATCATATTCGAGACACATGTTGAGAACATAAAGGATCTCTTATTAGAAAGAATAAAACAAGTAACAGACTTAGATGACACATTAAGTAAAATATGAAAGCAAATTATGAATGGATGACCTCAAAGGAAACAAAATTTAGACAACACGATAAAACCATATTTTGATTTTGCTGATACTTTGGGACTTAGTAATGGAGTAATCATGAAAGGAGAAAGGGTAGTTATGACGATATTTGTTAAGAAATGAAAAATCTGCACACAACATACATAGCATATGATGGAATGATGATGAGGGCCCGACAGACGATGAGAATTCCAGATAAAACTAATACCATTAATTAAATTTTTGGGATGTACTCGTAATAAAATTAGATGTACCACTGCTTTGTGGAGACATTGTCACAGGAGCGTAGACGGGGAGGGGGATTTCAAACCCCCTCCAAAATGAAATTTTTGCGTTGATTCTGCTTATAATAGGTGAAATTTTAATATTAAACCATCTTTTGCCCCAGCGCAGCCAAGGGAATTTTTAGTTTAAAAACCTGTACCAGAAGTTTTGCAATCAAATCACTCTCTTCAATAAAAAAAAGCACAAAAAAAATACAAACGACAATCCCCATTTTCCAAGAGCTAAGCAAAGGAGGATTTTTGATATTAAAACTTTTCAAAAGTAACGATAAAACCACCTCTTCAATATATGACTATAGATTTATCAGTCACCAGATTGTAAGAGCGTAACTAAGAGAGGCTTTGTGTTTAAAACACCCCTCCATCGGGGTTTCCAGCAAAAATATATAAAAAAGCAAATTACACACTAATATTGCTAGGACTGTAGCCTAAAGGGTTTTGAGTTTCTACGTTTTTCTGAGGGTTTTGATACTAAAAAAATATCTCTTCAATATAAAAAAAAGCTAATTATACACTCAAAAATGAGCGTAACCAATCCAATGGGGGTTTTGAGTTTAAATCTTCTTTTCCAGAGAGCTTTTTTAGAAATTTTAAACCCCACCAGATGGTTTTGAGTTAAAAATCCCCCTACAGATAGTTTTAAGGTAGAAAATCTATCTCTTCAATATTATTCTAAATTTAAATTCTAATTTTAAAAAAATCCCGGAGATTTTTAAGTTTAAAATACTCCAAACAGATAACGTTGAAGATAAAACTTCTCTTTCTGATATAAAATCTAAAGAAAACTACAATCACCAAATTCCAATACCGTAGCCAGGAGAGGTTACAAATTTCTACCAGTGTCTGGGCTCCATTACTAAAGTGCAGTGAATAGTCATCTGCCGAAATTGAAAAGCCTAAATGTATGGTTCAACAAAGATAGCTTAGACGGATTTTAGGAGACAGTTATAGAGATCGGGTCTTACTAAAGGAAATTCTCTGCCAAACTGGAACCGAACCCTTAGTAAGGTTGTGACAGAGCGTTGTATGAGGTTTGCAAGACATGCTCTCCGACAACATGAATTACGCATAATAAGAGTTGCGATGACATAAAGGCCATTATGAAGAAAGCGCCAAATAGACAAAATGGCGCCACTTTTTCATGGAGTTCCTCATAGCTAATTGAAGTTTGCACCATGAAACAAAAAGCAATTTATTGTGACACCTGTGATGAATGGTACCACGCATCATGTCTCCATATGAATACACCTGCATATTATGCCTTAGGCAACAAAGATGCATCATGGCACTGTGTACCGTGTGGGTTACCTCAGTTTACATCAGGACTGTTTGATTCCTTTGATGCACACACTTCTAACCCATACAACATCCTAAACACCATCCAAAACAAACCTTACCAACCACTAGCCAGATCCACTCCTGTTAATCCTGCTAAAACAAATACAACACCCTCATTAAACAAACCTACTAAAGAAGTATACCTTAAAACCTTAGTAATACATTTTCAAAGCATTAGGAACAAAACAGGAGACTTAGAAATTTTATTAGAATGTGAGAAACCAGACATAATTGCAGGAACAGAAACTTGGCTACATCCTGAAATTTATAATGCCGAAATTTTCAACAGTAATTATGAAATTTTTAGAAAAGATAGGGCTAATAATTATGAAGGAGTTCTTTTAGCAATAAAAAACAATCTTATAGCAGAAGAAATTAACTTACCTAACCAAAAAAAAAAACATTTTGTAAAATTAATACCACCTCAACATCCCTAATAATAGGCAGTATTTACAGACCACCAAATTCTAGTTTAGAATACATGCAAGAACTATGTAATCAGCTTACTAAACTTAAAGAGACAAATAAAAATGCAGATTTTTGAATTATGGGTGATTTCAACCTACCTGATATAAATTGGAAAACACTAACCATAGATAAACCCCTAAAAGCCCAAGGACATAAATGAGCATTTCTTAGAAACTTTACACAACCTAAATTTAGATCAAATCATTAAAAAGCCAGCTAGATTAAACAACATATTAGATCTCCTCTTAACCAACAGACCTGGATTAGTAGTAGATTATGATATCATTTCTGGTCTATAAAACCATGAGATCAAAAAATAAACAGTCAGATAAAAGCAGTAGCCAATATAAAATCCAAAAGAAAAATCTTACTGTGGAACAAATGCAACCTAACACAACTACAACAAGCTGCATTAAACTTTCAACAAACATTCTTATCAGAAAGAGACATTAACAAACCAGTTAATTACCTCTGCAATTTCATAAAAACTATCTTAAAACATTATAGAAACAATATATCAACTAAATACACATAAAAAAAAAATTAAATGCTGGTTTAATAATAGATTAAAGAAGCTGTGTAAACAGAAGGAAAACCTATATAGAAAATTTAAAGAAACTAAGGCAGAAGGAGTTTATAAAAAATACATAAAAACTATACACCTAACTCAAAAAGTAAGCAGACAGCTGCAGAGTAAATACATAAACACTGTAATATCTAAAGATAACAACAAAAACCTATGGCCATACATTAAGTCTAAGAAAATGGAAACAACAAGCATAGCGCCATTAAAAGGGGAAGACAACTTAACACACAATGATAATGAAACTAAAGCTAACATCCTAAAAAAATACTTCTCATCAGCATTCTCAGCCACGGAAGACAAAGGCATATTACTTAATTTAAACCAAGTAGACAACATAGGAGATATAGAAGTACAAAAAAAGGGAATCCAAAAACTCTTAGCCAACATCAAACCTAATGAAGCGTCCTGACCTGATGGTATTCCATCTAGATTACTCAAAGAACTAAGCAATGAGCTAGCACCAGTGTTCAAAATACTTTTCAGGCATCTCTTAACCATGGCAGGGTACCAAATGACTGGAAAGAAGCTAATGTCACCCCTCTATTTAAAAAGGGACAAAAATCAGATACATGAAAATAAAGACCATTATCATTTACCAGCATTACATGTAAAATCCTAGAACACATAATATAAAGCAACATCATAAACCACTTAGACAAACATGATGTCCTTACTCCATACCAACATGGCTTTAGGAAATATAGATCATCTGAAACACAACTGATAGGACTAATTGATGATTTTTCAAAAGGTTTAGACAAAAGTGAACAAATAGATGCTATCTTACTAGATTTTTCCAAAGCTTTTGACAAAGTTCACCACCATAGTTCGCTTTAAAAATTAAAATATTTTGGCATTGATGGTTCATTGCATCAGTTGATTAAAGATTTTCTGATAGGGAGAGAACAAACTGTAATATTAAAAGGCTCTAAATCAGAGGTGGGCAAATTACGGCCCGCGGGCCACATGCGGCCCTCCGAGGTGTTTTATGCGACCGCCGACACCTACAGAAATCAGGTGTGCCCACGGTATATAGATATAAAAATGCAAATATTAAAAGATAATATCTACTTAAATTAGTGAAACTGTCTCGTTATAAAAAGTTTTAAGTAAACGAAGTTTATGGTTATTGGTAATACATCAATACACTCAATTGAAGACACAATGTCTGAGTGATGGGTAGGCTTGGAATAAAATGGCAAGTGTAACAACTGATGGAGCTCGGTCTTTGACTGTGAACCATACACTTACAACAGCAAAGTTTGCACAAATCTGCATATAATTTAAAAATTAAATTATTAGAGATATAGGAGTAATGAAACTTACTAGAGCTAGGGGAGTAAACCATGGGTAGTTCTGATTTATGAATAAATAATCCAATGTATCCACTAGTTTAGCATGGGCAATTTAAAGGAGAAGAATATAAAATCTAAAGGATGAAACAGTTATGTTACTTGAAGGACATTGACTGTGATTTTGTTACCAATATTTCTAATGAAGAGTGGAAGAAAAATTTTCATTTTCTTTATAATTGCTATTGCAATTGATTGTTTACATATGAAATCTAAATGCATGTTAAATCTTTTCAAACAGGGCTTTCCCATTTCTACAGCCAAGCAAGAAAAATATGACTTGTCATTTCCTTTGCTGAAAGGTGAAACTATCTTCAGTGAAATGATTAAAAGTACAATAATTATTAAGCCAATTCAGCTCCAGAGGACATAACTCAAAGCAAAGAGAAGTTCCAGTCAACACTACCACGGGAGTTTTATGGGTACCAGAAGCTGTATTTCCACACTTAAAAAATCTTTGCTTCTGTTCACACTATTTGGGTACACATACATCAGTTCTTCTTCTTCGTTCTCATTTTACATGTCGAAGGGTTCAGATCAGTAATCCTATATCTGAAATGAACCGCGTAGCGGTTTCCATATCAGACAGTTCTCCGAATAGTCTTTGGAGAGTCTTGTTCGGTTCCCTTGATTTAGTATGCACCATCAAAGGACATGGAGGCGCGGTGGCTGAGCGGTAAAGCGCTTGGCTTCCGAACCGGGGACGGGGTTCGAAACCTGGTGAAGACTGGGATTTTTAATTTCGGGATCTTCGGGCGAGTCCACTCAGCTCTAATAGGTACCTGACATTTGTTAGGGTAAATAAAGGCGGTTGGCCGTTGTGCTGGCCACATGACACCCTTGTTAACCGTAGGCCACATAAACAGATGACCTTTACATAATCTGACCTATAGACCACAAGTTCTGAAAGGGGAACTTTACTTTTTTTCTTTTTATTAAAGGACATGGTCAGCATTCTCTAGTGATGCTCCATAAGGGCAGGCTTTGATCGTCCCGACATTTAACTTCTGGAACATAAATTGTCTCATTCAGTGAGGAAGCATTTTTTGTGGAAACTAAACAAGTATAATCACTGGTCAATGTTGACTGACTGTAATTTGACAGCAGTCATACAAAGAGGTGACAACTAACTAGTAAGATAGTTTCACAGTTAAGAAACATTATCCACGAGTGTAAGAAGTAAAATACTGGACATTAAGTACAACTGTATATTTGTGGGGATATTGTGATATATATATATATATATATATATATATATGCGGCCCGCCATTCCCAAACTTTTTTAATGTGGCCTTCGATACTAAATGTTGCCCACCCCTGTTCTAGATCATTAACTGATACTCAGAAAAGATGGGCACAGATTGAAAAAGAATTGTTGGCAGTGGTTGTTGGTTTGGGACGTTTCGACCAGTATACGTATGGCAGGACAGTTATAGTTCAGAGTGACCTTAAACCACTGGAAAACATCCTTAAAAAACCACTCAGTTCTGCTCCGAGAAGGCTACAAAGTCTAATGATGCGCCTTTATCGTTTGATAACCAGTATCAATATGTCAAGGGCGAAAATTTGCTCATAGCTGATACTTTGAGTAGAGACCATCTGAGGAAAAGAGTGATATGCTGATGTTTGTGTCAATACAGTCGGACTGGCAATAGCAGATGCAGTGCTGGAGAAAGTCAGAATCGAGACACAGAAAGATAGAACGATGCAAACACTGATTCAGTATATCCTCAATGGATGGTCAGACAAACACTGATTCAGTATATCCTCAATGGATGGTCAGACAAACACTGATTCAGTATATCCTCAATGGATGGCCAGACAAACACTGATTCAGTATATCCTCAATGGATGGTCAGACAAACACTGATTCAGTATATCCTCAATGGATGGTCAGACAAACACTGATTCAGTATATCCTCAATGGATGGTCAGACAAACACTGATTCAGTATATCCTCAATGGATGGTCAGACAAACACTGATTCAGTATATCCTCAATGGATGGTCAGACAAACACTGATTCAGTATATCCTCAATGGATGGCCAGACAAACACTGATTCAGTATATCCTCAATGGATGGCCAGACAAACACTGATTCAGTATATCCTCAATGGATGGTCAGACATACACTGATTCAGTATATCCTCAATGGATGGCCAGACAAACACTGATTCAGTATACCCTCAATTGATGGCCAGACATACACAATAGTCTACCTGAGCTCAAACAATATTTTTCACTAAAAGAAATGTTAACATACGAAGACTGACTGTTGTTGAAAGGAGAACAAATAATCATACCGATATCACTTCGCAAGGATACAAGAAAAACTCCATGCAGCACATCTGGGAGTAGACTCAATGAAAAGACGAGAAAAAGAAACAGTTTTCTGGCCTGGATTATCAGCTCGAATAAGGGGGATGCACAGTGAGAAAACATCGATTTAAGTCAAATATACCAATATTTTAAAATTAATTGATTTTAATAGTTCAACATAACTAGAATACGAATTCACTATCAGAATATTTAAAAAAAACTTCGTTTTATATAACATTTTTGTATTTTAAAAGTAGATGTATAAGGAAAATTTTGATGTTTTGGTGAAAAATCAACATTTTGTAAGCTAAAGTTGATAAGCTCATCCCTAAAAGATGGTATCGATACAAAAGTCTACTTTTCTAGTTCCGATTATGTGCATGGTGTCTCATTCTATAAATAAATAGAACTGCAATAAACTTTCAAAATACGTCACTACCTCTTTTTTTTCCCCTATGTCCTCATACACACACCCACAAAGCCATATTTACGCATGCGCAATATCAAAGCTACATTGATAACTGTATATACACGCATACGCACTGAAAAAGTTTCGTTGATAACAAAATTCGCACGCTTGAACTGGTCATTCTGTAAACATTTGGAAGGCCTCCATCACATCAACACTCGATTCATTATTGAAACTCAGAAATGCCAACAAAAAGTTATATGTTTAAAAGAAAAAACGTTACTGTAAGCTCAGAGGACGACATGCTGCAAAGACAAATGCACAATTACAAAGGTAAATCTAGATCTAGAGTTTTTGTTTTTTTTACTAGACTAGCGTGTGCTGACACATAATGAAACTTTGGCTTCATCATTCTTTGAGTTCGACAATGTGTTTATCATATCAATGAATCACATCTAGATCTATAGACATCAAATATCATGAAAGTGATTGCAAACATAGAGTTAAATCCTTTTTTAGATCTAGTCTAGATTAAAGGCATAGTAAGGTTGATCTAAAATAGATCACATTAAAACTAGATATTCTAGATCTAGATTATTAAGAAGGACTTTAACTTGGTCTTAGTTTTTTTTTTAGATCTAATACATATATAGATCTACATGTAACATGTATTAAGATCTCTATACATTCTTTACTTTTGATTATTAATACAATATATGATTCCAAAAATGAATTATAAAATTTTAAATAATCTTCATGTTGTACATAAATAGATGTGACGTGTACTTTCAGAGCATTGCATTTTTTTTTAAAGAACCTCTAAATTTTTTTTGTCTGCAGCTCTGTTTTGGATACAACTAGATCTGAAGCAGCAAAAACGCAGACTGCAAGTGCAGCTGAACGAAAAATATCCCTAACTGCAGTTACTAACTCAGATAACACCAATAAGAGGCTGCCTAAAGATTTCATGTAAGTCATGATAAATTCAATGCCATTGACCCCAATGGTCTCCTTGTTGTGCTGTCCACATTGCTTTGATAACAAATTAACTATGTGCATCACACACAATCAAAATATATGGCTCATTTGATTAAAATCGAATGCCTAAATTGTAAAACATATTTGTGGTCGGAGTCCCATGGGCGTAGCCAGGGGGGGGGTTTTGGGGTTCAACCCCCCCCCCCCCCCCCAAATGAATCGGAGAATCGGAATTTAGTGATTGATTTTTTGCTTTGATTTTGTTTATTTTTGGTGAGATTTTAATACTAAACCTTCACATGCCCCAGCACAACCAAAGGGGTTTTGAGTTTAAAACCCCCTACCAGGAGGTTTTGAGTTTAAAACCCCCTACCTGGGGGGGTTTGAGTTTTAAAAACCTCTTCCAGGGGAAGTTCTAGTTTTAAACCCCTACCAGAGGGGTTCGAGTTTAAAAACACCTACCAGGGGGTTTGAGTTTAAAATTCCCTACCAGGGGTTTTGAGTTTTAAACCCCTTACCTGGGGTTTATGCAGTTAACTCCCCCTCTTCTATAAAACAAAACAAAAAAAAATGCAAACGAAAATCCCCTAATTCCAAGAGCACAGTTAAGAAAGATTTTGATTTTAAAACCCCCTCTAAAATTAACGATAAACCCCCTCTTCAACATAAAAAAAACTAATTACGCACTCAAAATGTTATGAGCGTAGCTAAATGGGTTTTGACTCAGTTTTGAGTTTAAATAACACTTCAGCAGGGTTTGAAGGTAAAAAATACCTCTTTAATATTAAAAACAAAGCAAATTATACACTCAAATGTTATGAGTGTAGTCAAAGGGAGTTTTGAGTTTAAACTCCCCTCAAGTGGAGTTTGAAGCTAAAAAGTACCTCTTCAATATAAATAAAAGCTAATTACTCACTCTTAAATCTATGAGCGTAGCCATAGGGGTTTTGAGTTTAAACCCCCCTCCAGGGGGGTTTGAGGCTAAAAAATACATCAGTGTAAGAAAAAAAGCAAATTACGCACTCAAAATGCTATGAGCGTTTTGAGTTTAAACCCCCATTCAGAGGGGTTTGATGTTAAAAATACCTCTTCAATATAAAAAAAAATGCAAATTACACGCTAAAATTATTTCAGCGTAGCGAATCCAATCGGGGGTTTTGAGTTTAAACCCCTCTTCTACAGATGGCTTTTTTTTAAAGTTTAAAACCCCTCAAGATGGTTTTGAGTTTAAGATCCCCCCCTACAGAGCATTTTGAGGTGGAAAACCCCCAACAGATTATTATGACGATAAAACTTCTCTTTCGATATAAAATCTAAAGCAAACTACAGTCACTTAATTCCAAGTGAATAGTCATCTGCCGAAATTGAAAAACACTAAATGTGGCTCAACAAAGATGGCTAAGACAGATTTAAGGAGTCAGTTATAGAGATCGGGTCTCAATCAAGGAAATCCTATGCCGAACTGGTAGTCGACCCCTTAGTAAGATTGTGAGAGAGCGACGCATGAGGTTTGCGGGACATGTTCTCTGACAAAATGAATTACGCATAAGAAGAGTTGCAATGATATCCTAGTACAACTTGACGCCACTCATTCATGGAGGTCCTCATGGCAGGTGGGAAGAGGCTTCAGACATTACCAGTGACAGATTTTTATGGAAACAGCTGGACGGCAAATGCGCCGAACGAGCGGGAGGGTCTAAGTCAGTAAGAATAGCACATTAGGTTTTTAAAATAAAACTTTTTAATAGCAGGAAAATGCAGTGTAGATACCTCAGAATATGCATTTTTTTGGCTTTCAATAAAAGAAATAGTGCTTGGCGGCGGGGCTTCGCCTAGCGCTGGGGAGCTCCTAGCGCTCCCCCAGACCCCCTTGCTAGTAATGTCGGGGAGTCTACAATTTTATGGAAACAGCTTGACGGCAAATGCGCCGAACGGCGCGGGAGGATCTAAGTCAGTAAGAATAGCACATTAGGATTTTAAAATAGAAATTTTTAATAGCAGGAAAATGCACTGTTGATATCTCAGAATATGCATTTTTTTGGCTTTCAATATCAGAAATAGTGCTTGGCGGCGGGGCAAAGCCCCCGCGCTGGGGGAGCTCCTAGCGCTCCCCCAGACCCCATTGCTAGTGATATCGGGGAATCTACAATTTTTCCACTAACTCATGGAAGAACCTATTCTAGGGCACATTAATCGTCTTCCGAAAGAATGAAGGGTCAGAATGTAATAAAGATTATGTAGGCACACACACTTAAATACATATAAAAAAAAAATCGCGGGGGGGGGGGGAGGGGGCGGAGGGGGGGAGACAAAAAATCCACCTCCCCAAACCCCCCCCCCCCCCCCGAAAACAAATCCTGACTACGCCCATGGGTCCGACTGGACCTCAAATAAAGTAATTATGTTCATCTCGATATTAATGTCCGCGCTGTCGCTGCATTAAAAGAATGTGGAATCTCGCATTCTAAATTTGATAGGTTCAGACTAAGTCCACCACCTTGTCGACATAAAAGTTACTACTTCTCACTTATCTCCCCTTGACCGGGGTAAAGATAAATAGTCACTTACATGGCCTTAGGCGCCGGATGTTTGACTTTTACCTCGACACAACCTGGGATAGAAGACGCTTCATTATCTCTTCCACTCCACCCACGTCTCTCTTTGATCAAGGAGATTATTCATATCTCCACGTCTCTTGACCCTTCCAAGGTGCAACTTTCGTTGGGCTTTACCCACATGAGAGATAATCCTTAGCCTATCGCATTTACTGTTTCCGCCCATCGCTTCCGGACCTTTATAAGGTAGAATAAGGCTGGACAGATACACTCTTTCACTTCTCATTTTCGCTGACCAGTCGAGTCTGGACTATTTCATTCACTCTTACTTCTAGAGGAATACCTCAGGTGTATGCCTAGAGAGTATCATCTACTGCCTATTTAGACATACCTTTCTAGTATCACCTACTGCCTTTTTGGATCATCTGCCTATTTATTTGGCTCTACTACTTGGTGCTATCGGCTCTACTTGCCTGCCTATTTGACAGTCCACTTGTTAACCTATTAGGCAAGACGTTCCTATAAACCACGTGTGTGTGCAAGACGTCATAGCTTCGCAAATCTCCGCAACTCACTGGACGTATCCTGCTAACGACGCTGCTCACTGCAGATCAGCTCTGCCCGCAGTACCCTTGTACCCACGGTAGCCGGCTACCCGCCCTACTGTTTCCACCAAAGATATCAGAACTTTGGATTGAGACTCCACAAGAACTGTATCACTGGCGACCCTCTACACGTTAGAGCGCCACCTCCAACTGCAAGACCTAGAGCCAGGACACAATCAGCTGCAAACTCAGCATAATAAAAACCAGCTAAGTGCAGAGGACAAAGTGACATACTCTCTAATTAAGTGTTTAGTATGATGATACTATATTGCTAACCAGATAGATGCAAATCCCCTCCTCTATTTTACTCTAATGTGTATATTTATGTTACATAAATATTCTTTAATTCTACAACATTTGTATCTTCGTCCGTTGTTTGTCTCGCTGTGTGTCTGCTCCCGATTTATCTCTGAGGGACTAGTGTGTGGCAATTCAAAAATAATCATCCTCTAGACACCAAACAAGCCACTTATACACGTCATACACAAGGTCCGTCACAGATTCCGCATCAGCATCCACAATTTTTTCACGCTCTGTGGCATCCAGAAAACTTGTTTATGGCACGATGCTGTGTGATGTCGATAGTAAATCGCATTCATCTGCCATTACCAACTCAGTATATGATGTAGAAATCTTAAAAGAGGACTGCGTTAACCACATCTTAAAAAAAATGTTTAATGCTTTAAAATATCTAACAAAAAAGAACTAAATTATAGGCTTACGAAGCCAAAAATTGAAATAAAAATTACAAATTACTATTCCAAAGCTCTGCGTCTAAATGCTATTGACATAAAAAAAATTAAGCTGGCTGTTATGGGCTTATTTTTGCATATGATGAAATCAGACCTAGATCATAACTACAGGTTGTGTCCTGATGTCACAACATCTTGGTGTTACTTTAAGAGATCAGATGCACTAAAACAGCCATACAAAAAGCACAATTAGACCATCACATCAGAAATACGAAAATTGTTATTTCCTATAATGAAAAGACTAACAGACACGTCTGAGTCCTGAGTCAGATGTCCTGAAGGTCCGAGAACTTCCGGTTCCCTTTTATGGACCTCTTGACCAAGGGAAGGCTTTTATCCATGGCCAGGATGAGGCATCGGCTCTTCACCAATCCCTCTGTCCGAAATCCCGCCTTATCCGAAACGAACATGTACTCTCGTCCGTTATGTCGCAGGACACGACCCCCTTGAGCCCCGCACGAGTATCCCCCTCTCGTGCGAGGCCGGAGGCCGAGCCGCGTGGGGGCCTTTCGTATGCCTATTATGTCCCACCGAACTCGTGCGAGGGTCCATCACAGCGCGTATGGCCCCCGTTGGGGAACGAATCAGTGGGGGTTTGGACGGGTTAGCGAGCCTTTGTTACATCCCTACTACGTGCAGTGTACAGTCTCTCGACCGTACTAGTGGTAACTCACTGAGAGCTATGTGCGCTACCATTCTTAGCCTATCCGCATCCCCTGGCGGACGTATCCACGGAGGCGCCACGCTGAGGCGACGGTAGCGGGAATATCCTCCGACTAACAGACACAGATCTGTTAATAAAATGTTCGAGAATGGGAACATGTGGCCTATATGATCAGTTCACATTACCTATTAGCGGGTATAGCTAAAACTATTCATTGATAATTATAGCTAGATTTAGGTATTGTAGGTCAACAAATCAGTGTTAAAGTTGTTCTGGCACGTTCGTCCAGTGGCATATTGGTACCTACTCGTAATGCCTAGGTTATAAAGTATAACCTCTAAGTTATACAATTAAACTAATGTATGTAACACAAGACTTAAAGTCGCAGGTAAACATATATACAAAGTTTATTTAAAATAAAAGTCAAATAAATGAGTAAATGAATGGCCATCGACTCACAGGCCTACTCCACACAAAATAAACAAAAGATACACATACAAAAATAGTATTGTACACCGCTCTAGTCATACGTTACAACTTTGTAAATAAATAGCCATCAACTCACAGGTCTTCTCAATAGAAAAAAAAGTTACACTTTCCAAAAATAGTATGGCACACCGCATGCGCGTAGCCAGGATTTTTTTTTTTTTTTGGGGGGGGGGGGTTAGGGGGGGATTTTTTCTCCCCCCCTTGCCCCCCCCCCCCCTCGCGAAAAAAATATTTGTATATATGTATGTGTGTGTGTGTTCATAATCTTTATTACATTATGACCCTTCATTCTTTTGGAACACGTTTATTGTGCCCTAGAATAAGTTCTTCCTTGAGTTTGTGGAAAAATTGTTAGCTCCCCTCCATTGCCAGCAAAGGCCCACCGCCAAGCACTATTTCTGGCATAGAATGTCAACAAAATGCATATTCTAAGGTATCAACAGTGCATTTTCCTGCTATTAAAAAGTCTTATCTCAAAAATGTATGTGCTATTTTTACTGACTAAGACCCTGCCGCGCCGTTCGGCGCATTTTCCGTAAAGCTGTTTCCACAAAAATCTGTCACTGGTAATTTCTGAAGCCTCTTCCCACCTACTCCGAGGACCTCCATGAATGTGTGGCGCCAAGTTGTACTAGGATGTCATCGCAAGTCTTATTATGCGTAATTTATTTTGTCGGAGAATATGTCCCTCAAACCTCATGCGACGCTCTGTCACAATTTTACTAAGGGGTCGACTCCCAGTTCCGCATAGGATTTTCTTGATTTAGACCCGATCTCAATAACTAACTCCTAAAATCTGTCTTAGCCATCTTTGTTGAGCTACATTTAGTGTTTTTCAATTTCGGCAGATGACTATTCACTGCACTTTATTAATGGAGCCCCGCAACTGGTAGAAATGTAACCTCTCTTGGATACGCTCTTGGAATTGGGTGACTGTAGTTTGCATTAGATTTTATATCGAAAATAGTAGTTTTATCGTCAAAATCATCTGTTAGAGGTTTTAAACTAAAAATCTCAGGACTTTGTTGTAGTTTTTTAAATTCAAAACCCCAATTTAGCTACGATCTGGAGGAGGATTTTAAACTCAAAACCATCTGGAGGAAAGGAGTTTAAACTCAAAACCCCCAATTTGCTTGGCTACGCTCAAATAATTTTAGTGTGTTGTTACGTGCGCATCTTAGTGTAAATGGTGCGAATGCGTGTTGAAAGGAGAAGGGACCCAAAATGGAGGAATATGAACAAGAAAGTGTTTTCAGTATTAATAAAGAGTAAAGTATTTATAAACTGTGATTTGTCGTTTTCATTTCTAAAGAGTCTCATCCAATATGAAGACGTAACAAGTGGCGCCCAACGCAAAGGTAACCCACGTATCCCTCTATTCACAGGGGATCTCCTGTCAGCAGACAGTAGAGATAGTAAAGTCTAGATCTAGAGACAGGAGAACATTCGATTCGATATTATTAGAAATAGACTATGGCGGATAGGGCTGAGGTAGCAGCGTTGAAGGAAGAGGGAAGGTTGTTGGAGCTTGAAGGGGCAGAACTAAGAAAATACGTACAAGAAAGGTTGATGGAGAGGGAGAGATTAGCGATGGAAAGAGAAAAAGAAAAGGAGAGATTAGCGATGGAAAGAGAAAAAGAAAAGGAGAGATTAGCGATGGAAAGAGAAAAAGAAAAGGAGAGATTAGCGATGGAAAGAGAAAAAGAAAAGGAGAGATTAGATAAGGAGGACAAAAGAGAAAGGGAAAAAGAAAAGGAGAGATTAGATAAGGAGGACAAAAGAGAAAGAGAAAAAGAAAAGGAGAGATTAGATAAGGAAGACAAAAGAGAAAGAGAAAAGGATAAGGAGATAGTAGCAATTGAAAGGGAAAAGAAAAATGAATTAGTTGCCATTGAAAGAGAAAGATTGGCGTTGGAAAAAGAGACAGCAGAGAGAAAGTTAAAAACAAACCAAGAAAAAGAGAGTGATAAAAGAAAGGGGGAAACTACAGGGAATAAACTAGCAAAATATAAAGGTGCGATATTCGAAGAAGCTAAAATGGACATTGACATTTTTTTGAAGAAATTTGAAATTGAAATGAGAGAACTGGAATACCCCGAAGACAAATGGTCATTCTTATTATCAAAGTCATTTGTAGCAGAGGTCCCATCGAAGATATGCATGAACCAGAGCAGCTATAGCGTGGTGAAAGAACAATTACTACGAACGTACGGAAAAACAGAGGCGTATTACCGTGAACAATTTGTTAACTGTGCAATAGAAACAAATGATGACCCACAGACATTCATGGACAGAATGACCAGTAGTTTTGAAAATTGGACTGATACCGCCAAAATAGAAAAGACATTTGACGGTCTAAAGACATTTCTAATGATAGACAAAGCAATTTATGAGTGTCAGGAGGAATTAAAAATATTTTTGTTGGAGAGGAAACCAAAATCCATAGAAGACATAGTAAGACTGATACGGGCCTATAAGGTGGCCCATCCAGATAAGAAACTATCCAGAGGCAGCGACATAGAAGAAATAGTTGCATTTAACAGAACAAGAGATACACGAGACAACTACATCAACAACGGCAGACGATATAGATATGATGAACAAAATAGGTTTAGAGGACAAGGAAGGAACCAAATGGGTAGTAGACCAGGACAGTTTTATAGTAACCGAGGTCGATACCAAAGAAATGTACAGGGACGATTCGGCGGAGTAAGGGATAGAAGAGATCAAAGCCTGTCAATGTTAACATGTTCAGGAAGCCTTGAGTATTTTGAGACCTTCGTGGGAAACAAAATAGCAAGGACGATACGAGATTCAGGCAGTACAATAGTGGGTGTTAATAAGAAATTAGTGGAAGAACAAGACTATACCGGCAAATCCAGGAATTGTGTGATGTTTGATGGGAAGACTGTACAATTACCAATTGCTAGAATTAAAATTGATACACCATATTTTACTGGAATTGTGGATGCATGTGTAATAGACCATGCTCATATTGATTTGATTATTGGAAATATTCCAGGTATAAAGAATTGCAATGAAAAGGATATGGGAAATTGGAAAAAGTGTTTCGGAATGAGTATTACTCGATCCAAATGTAAGGACCTGGATGCAGGAGATCTGGAAAAATTATTCCAGTTACCAGATAAGAAAAAAAAAGAAGAAGGATTATTACAAAACTCAGAAACATTAGAACTTAATAATGTAGTATTCGACAAGGAAAGGTTTATTACAGAACAAAAAAATGACCTAGAGATGCGTCAGTTGGCCCAGAAAGGAGGTAGAGGAGGAAAATTTTATATAGAAAGAGGAATTTTGGTAAGAGAAATTGAGTCACAAGGAAGAAAAATTATACAGGTTGTTGTACCAGCTGAATTTAGAAATATCATATTGAAGAATGGGCATGATGAAGCATATGCAGGCCACATGGGAATTCACAAAACGAAACAAAGAATATTTAGGGACTTTTATTGGCCATCTATTAGTAAAGACATTAAAAATTATGTGTTGTCGTGCAAAGTTTGTCAAATGAAAGGCACTAAAAAAATCAGAGCTCCATTACAAAAGGTAGATATACCAGAAAGGCCATTTAGTAAGATTGCGATTGATTTGATTGGACCCATGCCGGTGATATCAAATAGGGGTCATCGATATATTCTAACTGTGATAGACGTGTGCTCAAGATGGCCAGAAGCTATTCCACTAAAAAGAATTGAAGCCAGTGATATAGTTCAAGCGTTATATACATTATTTACACGGTTTGGATTTCCTGAAGAGGTACTGTCAGATAGGGGCACACAGTTCCATTGTCAACTAACGACAACATTTTTGAAAATGTTTGGAATTCGGCAAAGGTTTACAGCCCCGTACCACCCGCAGAGCAACGGTATTTGTGAACGTTTTAACTGTACCTTAAAGAAAGCGTTATCGAAAGTAGCAGATGACAATCCCAAAGAATGGGATGTGGCATTACCCTCAATCCTTTTCGCATACAGAGAGAGCCGTAATGAAACCACGGGGTTTTCACCATTTCAGATGATTTATGGAGGAAATCCAAGAGGCCCAATGGCAATTCTTAAAGAACTAATACTCCCACAAGAACATGTTGGAAATAAAGAAAGTTACGATATAGTGACAGAAACCAGAAATAAAGTAATAAAGGCTTGTGAAGAAGCGAGCAAACATGTACTTGATAAAAGTGAACTAACACAGTCTAGGGTGAATGAACACAGGAAATTGACCAAACTAGAAGTAGGTCAAGATGTTTTGGTATTACTAAAGGATAAGGAGAATGTACTATTCACGAAATGGTTGGGTCCTTATAAGGTAACAAGGAAAATTAGTGATGTGGATTATGAAATTAAAATTGATTCAAGGCTGAAAATATTTCATGTGGATATGCTAAAAGAATTTAGGTCGCAACAAAAAAGTGAAAAAAGCAGTAAAGAAGATCCATTGGTCATGGGTGCATCCGTGAGTGTAGACTTTGAGACAGAGGAAAGATTGGGACACATAGAAACAATTTCAACAGATGTCAGTCAAACATGGAAAGATGTGGAAGTGACGGGAATCTCGTCAGACAAAACTAAGGAAGTAACAACATTATTGGAAGATTTTAAGAATATTTTTACAGATTTACCAGGAAGAACGAATATCATAGAACATGATATCAAATTAACAGGCAGAGTTCCAAATAAACTACCTCAATATGCTGTACCATTACATCACAGAGAAGCGTTACAGAAAGAAATAGATGAGCTACTTAAATTGGGAGTAATAGAACCATCTAATTCGTCATGTGCTGCACCAGTTGTGCTGGTTAAAAAAAAATGTGGCAACATTAGACTGTGTGTGGATTACCGTCAACTAAATAAAGTTACAGAATTTGACCCATTCCCAATGCCACAGGCAGAGGAAATGTTTACTAAATTGAAAAAAGCGAAACTTTTCACCACGTTGGACCTTTCTAGAGGATACTGGCAAGTACCTCTAAAGGAAGAGGCTAAACCACTATCCGCATTTAAGACACCGTTCGGCGTCTATCAGTGGAATGTGATGAGTTTTGGCTTAGTAAATGCCCCAGCCACTTTTAACAGGATGATGGCAAAGATACTGGGTCACAGAAGAGACACTATTTGCTATTTGGATGACATCTGCATCTTTAGTGAGGATTGGAACGAACACTTACAGAGTCTAAGAGAGATATTTGCTATTATCAAGGAAAACAATCTGACATTGAAACCAACAAAAATAAAAATTGGACTTAGTGAAATTCCTTTTTTGGGATACAAGATAAAAAATGAATCAATTACACCATTGGAAGAAACAGTTGCAAAAATAATGGATATTAGTATACCAAAAACAAAAAAACAAATTAGAAGTCTTTTAGGTCTTTGCAATTTTTATAGAAAATTTGTTCCAAATTTTGCAGAAATGATTGAACCTCTTACAAATCTTACAAAGAAAGGGAAATCTAACATTATAGTTTGGTCTGAACAATGTCAAAGATCGCTAGACAAGATTAAGAGGGTGTTTTCTGAAAAACCAATATTAAAATTGCCCGATAGTACTAGAGAATTTATTTTGGCAACGGATGCTTCATCCATAGCTATAGGGGGCTGTTTGATGCAAGATTATAGTGGAATAGCACACCCTGTTTTTTATGTAAGCAGGAAACTAACCCTTGCAGAATTAAACTATGCAACTATTGAAAAAGAGGGGCTGGCAATTGTGTGGTGCATAACAAAGCTAAGTTTTTATCTGATGGGGGCTAAATTTCAATTATGGACTGATCATGCTCCGTTAGCATTCATTAATTTAAATAAATGTGGTAATAATAGAATTGCTAGGTGGGCGTTACAACTGATGGACTATAACTTTGAGATCAAAACAATACCGGGGAAAGAAAATGTTGTGGCAGATACATTATCACGCTGTACTTAAAGGTTGGGGAGATTGTGTAGAGTATATCATGACTACTGACATTCTGTTAAGAATTAAGCTGTTTTATTGTATACATTTGTAAATTCTGGCACGGAGTGTAGTAGATATTCAACAGAGAGTTGTTCAATTGTGAGTGTACACAACAATGATTAGGGAGCAGATGTAAATTTGAATTGAATTATAGGCGGGGAGTGGTATTAACGAAATCTGCATGATTACATAGAGATATGTATAGATATATATATGTCAATTGTTCATAATAACAATTAGTATTGTGATGGTTACTGTCACAATTGGTGAATATAAATGTTATATGTTAAAGCTAATGTTAGAATTGTATTGGTATTAATATGATTTTGTTTTGTATGACATTATGGTTCACTATGTTACAGAGAATTTAGATTATTTTTTAACTTGGAATAGGCTGATAAGATATGTGGTGATTAGTATTTTGGACGTTCGATGTACATCGAACTTGTTAAACAGGGGGGGTGTTACGTGCGCATCTTAGTGTAAATGGTGCGAATGCGTGTTGAAAGGAGAAGGGACCCAAAATGGAGGAATATGAACAAGAAAGTGTTTTCAGTATTAATAAAGAGTAAAGTATTTATAAACTGTGATTTGTCGTTTTCATTTCTAAAGAGTCTCATCCAATATGAAGACGTAACATGTGTAATTTGCTTTTTTTTAGCATCAAACCGTTATGAAGGGGGATATGAACTCAAAACCCCTTTTGGCAACGCTCATAGCATTTTGAGTGCGTAATTTGCTTTTTTTTACATTAATGATGTATTTTTTAACTTCAAACCCCGCTGGCGGGGGGTTTAAACTCAAAACCCATATGGCTACGCTCTTAGATTTAAGAGTGTGTAATTTGCTTTTTTTTTATTGAAGATGTATTTTTTAGCTTCAAACTCCACTGGAGGGGGTTTTAAACTCAAAACCTCCTGGTAGGGGTTTTAAACTCTAAACCCCTGGTAGTGGTTTTAAACTCAAAACCTTTTTAGCTGTGTTGGGGCAAGTGATGGTTTAGTATTAAAATCTCACCTAAAATTAACAAAATCAAAGCAAAAAAACATGTCACTATAGTCCGTCTTCCCCCCCCCCCCCCCCGCCGTGGTAGGAGGTTTCAAACTCAAAATCCCCTGTTAGGGGGTTTCAAACTCAAAACCCCATGGTAGGGGTTTTAAACTCAAAACCCCTTTGGCTGCGCTGGGGCAAGTGATGGTTTAGTATTAAAATCTTACCTAAAATAAAGAAAATCAAAGCAAAAAAATCAGTCACTTAAGTCCCTCGGGGGGGGGGGGATTTCATTTCGGGGGGGGGGGGGTGAACCCCAAACCCCCCCCCCCCTAGCTACGCCCATGGCACACCGTCCTAGTCATATAATATATAAACTATTTTCATATTCAGGAGAGTGAATGTGTTATTTTTTGTTACTATTTAAGTATGAAAGAGTTATATCCATTTGTTAATTTTTCCCCGGGCATGAATGTGAACAGTATACTCGTGATGGTTTTTGAATGTGAGTGTTTCCTTGTATGATAGAGTGAAATTGGTAGGCAGTTGTTTTATTTTTTCTGGACTGATGCTTGTGTACATATATTTTTCTTGAGAGTGGCTGTCTTTTTTGCTCTATCGGATATTAAAGGATTTATCTATATTTCCATTGGAGTTGTGTGTTTAGTAGTAATTGTTCTTAATAGTAATAATTGTTAATAAAAGTAATATTTAATTGAAACCCCTAATGAGCCAATAACAAGCATGGCGAGAACCCTAACCAATGTGTCTTTAAATATTCACCATAACTTGTAACTTTGATAGCAGCTTTTAATTTTGAACAATCATACGTGCTGTTTAAATTTATTGTTTTGCATTTTATCAAACTAAAAAAAATAATGTAGAGAATTAGGGAGGTATTGTGTTTTTATATTTTTAGCTAAAGCAGCTCTTCTTTCAATGAAGCTCTACTTTAAATTATTTTTCTCTAGGATAGTTAGCAGAGTCTTGTTATTGATGTAGTGAAAATTAAGCCAAATACTTTTGTGAAATTGTATTGCTTTTAACGATAAAACAAGACCACAGCTTCTGGTAAATGGATGAACTCTTCGCAGCAGCCTATTACTTTGTAATCTTGTTAAGCTAGAAATTTCTGACCAATGAGATGCTTGGCCTCAAAATTATGAATAGGATAGAAGTCCATCACTACATCCAACTCAAATAAAGTACAAAGTCCTTATCACCAGGATCAGCGCTGGTCAAATCTGTGCCCAAGTAGAACCACCTTAAAGTGGAAAGGAATAACCCCAAAGGAATATCACTGAATACAACGCCAAAGGTACTTACGCCTTCGTCATGAAAGGAGATGTAGAAGAATAAAAAAAACTTTAGTAAATGACTCTAAAAAGACGGGTTTACATTGGAGGCTAACAACAAAATGATAGAACATTATTCAACACAAAACATAGAAGTCGGGACCTTTCTCCCAAAAATTGTACTGTTTAATTTAAAAAAAATTAAAAACGATGGAGAATAACTCTGTGTAAACTACTCCAACCAAAAACAAAAGAAAAAGTACCCCATCTTCTTCATTAGAGTATTCAAATAAGGAACCTTAGCCTGCGGAGTAAAATAAGGATCCCCGACCGGAGGAAAAAAAGAAAGGAAGAGAGGAGAGATGGAGAATGGAAGACTGAGGTGAGCTTTCTCAACTCAGTGACTAATCTGGTGCTAGATGAGGGGGACCTATATACACATAATAGTACATAAACAATAAAATAGAGGTTATTAAAAACAGTTCACTTATAAAAACTAACATAAACATATACAAGACACACTAACATGCAAACATGGTAGACATAAAAATTGTAACATTTTACATCTGAAGTTTAAAAAATAAACACACATATGTATTTCTAATTGCGAGGAAATATAAACCAGACTTTATCTTTCTTCAAAAAACAAATACAGTCAACACATTTCAAGCAAAGAGAACAACCAAACACATGGGACTAACAACCACACACACTAACAAGGGGGTCACTTAAGCTTAGGGAGAAAATTAAAAGTGGTAGCCATTTTACAAACATCAGAAAAATACAAAATCGCACATATATACAACGAGAAGGATGGGAGGATAACAATAGTTAGAATAGTTTCAAAAGAACGCAATACACCAGTCAACATCTACGCACCCAACACTGATAAAGTTGGTAAGACAAATTTAGTTGAAACCCTGTATTTCTCCGACAATAAAGAGGTACTAGTAAGTTAGAGAAAAAAATAAGAAAAACAAAAGAAACTCATTGGAAACGTAATAATAATCTGATAGAAGACCAAATAATCAAAGAATAAATAAACTAACTCATCCAAATCCCAGCGCAAGATATACTCGAAAATGAACAGAAACTAACAGAAACCATGGCTACCTATCATACCATTTACTTATAGAGAATGATGTGAGGCAAGGATGTGTAGGTACATATGTAATAAAAAAAAATTGATACTTTATTTAAAGTTTTTTTAATGATTACTTGTTTATTATTTTTATGTGTTTACTAAATTTAATTTCTTATAATTTAATAATAAATTAAAAGTATTTACAATTTGAACCGCGGTCAATGTGACGGATTCTAAATCTATTGCTGCTCTTATGTTTACCTATGTTCACAACAAGCTAGAGATGTTCTGTGTTAAGTCATGCAGTCTTTCTTTATAGACAGGTTTGACTCTTTGCGGATTAGAATGTTAATAATTTTATATAATGTAATAGCTTTTTTTCAATAAAATAAAATGCTTACAAGATTGATTGACACATGACATCAGGACACACAATGTGAAAAGCAGAACAATGGCTCTCATTCTAACCAGCTGGAGTTGTTTGTTCTAAAGTGTTGAAAAAGAAATATAAACAAGTAATATTAGTTAAACAACTAGTAACTTATTTTAACAAATGAAATAAAAAGGGTAAATAACAAAGTTTTGAAAATGAAAAAGAAACGGACATTATGAATTACATTGAGTATGCACTATACCTTTTATTTGAGGGTGGGGGGAAGAAAGAAATCCCATAGCATGAGAAAACGTTTTTTGAACAAAATTAAACATTTACACTTCTTTATCTATGTTTACCTTTTATTTAACAAAAATATGTTAACCATAGGAGAAGCCAGGATTTTTTTTGGGAGGGGAGAAAGATTGGGAGATTTTTTCTCCCCCCCCCCCCCGCACTAGCCCCCCCCCCCCCAACCCGCGAAAAGACTAATATATGTGTAACACCCGCGAAAAGACAAATATATGTGTATGTACGTATAAATGTATGTGTCTGTCTAAATAATTAATCTTTATCACACTCTGACCCTTCATTCTTTCAAAAGACGTTTATTTGCCCTAGAATATGTTCTTCCTGGATTTAGTGAGGTGTTTCCCCAGTGCGGAGCGGGGCCTCGACGCCAAACACTACTTCCGGTA
This sequence comes from Biomphalaria glabrata, assembly GCF_947242115.1. Classification (NCBI taxonomy): domain Eukaryota; kingdom Metazoa; phylum Mollusca; class Gastropoda; family Planorbidae; genus Biomphalaria; species Biomphalaria glabrata. The sequence goes on from NC_074721.1 coordinate 19,375,967, forward strand.
TTGAAAGCAAACAAAATGCATATTTTGAGGTATCTACACAGTGCATTATCCTGCTATCAATACGTTTTATTTCAAAAACCTAATGTGCTATTTTTACTTACTTAGACTCTCCCGCGCCATTCGACGCATTTGGCGGCAAGCTGTTCCCACAAAATCACTGGCAATGTCTGAAGCTCTCTTCCCACATGCTCTAAGTACCCCTATGAAAGTGTGGCGTCAAGTTGTACTAGGATGTCATTGCAACTCTTATGCATAAATTTTTTTTATCGGAAAACATGTCATGCAAACCTCATGCGACGCATTTTCACAACCTTAATAGGGAATCGACTCCCAGTTCGGCAAAGAATTTCCTTGATTTAGACCCGATCTCTATAAGTGACTTCTAAAGTCTGTCTTAGCCATCTTTGTTGAGCCACATTTAGTGTTTTTCAATTTCGGCAGATGACTATTTACTGCACTTTATTAATGTAGCCCAGCCACTTGTAGAAATGTGTAACCTTTCTTGACTACGCACTTGTAATTAGATGACTGTAGTTTGCTTAGATTTTATATCGAAAAGGGAAGTTTTATTGTCCAAATCATCTTTTGGGGGGTTTTAAAGTAAAAAATCTCTGGAGTTGTTATTTTTAAAACTCAAAATCCCCATTTAGCTACGGTCATAGAATTTGGGGACAGTAGTTTGCTTAAGAATAATATTGAAGAGAAAGGTTTTTTAACCCCAAGATTCTCTCTGTAGAGGTTTTAAACTTTTAAAAAAGTCAACTGGAGTAAAGGGTTTAATTCAAAACCTCCCGTTGAATTGGCTACGCTCAAAGCATATTTAGTGCGCAACTGTTGTTTTTTTTTAATATTGAAGAGGTATTTTTTCTCTTCAAACCCCGCTGGCAGGGGGTTTAAACTTAAAACCCCTTTGGCTATGCTCATAGATTTTAAAGTGTGTAAATTGCTTTTTAGCGGCCCCCGAAAGGGGAAAAGACGCTACTAGTTTTGTGCGAAATGTCTGTCCGTCTGTCCGTCTGACCGTCTGTCCGTCAGTCCCGTTTAGATCTCGTAAACTAGAAAAGATATTGAAAATCCGACATCACAATATTTTAGACCATTTAAAGTTCTGATGCAACGGCTCCTTTTTTTTTTTGAAAGCGAAAAATCTAATTTTTTAAATCAGTTATGCAAGCAGTTTTTTAAAGAGAAAAAGCTAATTAGTATGCATTATAAGTTAGACCTAATTTAAAATGAATAGCAATCTTAAATTCTATGAGCCTTTTCAAAACAATTGGAGCAACAGCAACATATCAGCTAGGCTAAGGTAGGCGCGGTGGCTGAGCGGTAAAGCGCTTGGCTTCCGAACTGGGGGCCCGGGTTTAAATCCTGGTGAAGACTGGGATTTTCAACTTTGGAATCTTTGGGCACCTCTGAGTCCACTCAGCTCTAATGGGTACCTGACATTAGTTGGGGAAAAGTAAAGGCGGTTGGTCGTTGCACTGGCTACATGACACCCTCGCTCATCGTAGGCCACAAAAACAGATGAACTTTACATCATCTGTCCTATAGACCACAAGGTCTAAAATGGGAACTAATTAGGCCAGGTTCACATCTAACTTTACATTCACTTTCACCTATCCTTTGATCTGCGGGACCGTTGGGGCACTACACAAGATCTGTCAACCTTCTTTCTCCATTCTTATCTCTCATTTGTCTTTGATATAATTTCATTTGCATGTTCTTTCTGAAAATATTGAAGCCTGCCTCGATGGACCTTTTCGGGGGCCGACTTTGAGTTTGCGTTTCCACACAAACTGTCTTTTGTAACATTGTTTATATTGAAATTGAAAAGGTATTTTTTAGCTTCAAACCCTTCTGGAGGGGGGTTTAAACTAAAAACACATTTGGCTATGCTCATAGAATTTTGAGTGCGTTATTTGCTTTTTTATATTAAAGAGGTATTTTTTTTTTAGATTTTAACCTCACTGGAAAGGGGTTTAAACTCAAAACCTTTTGGCTACGCTCATAGATTTTTGAGTTTGTAATTTTTTTTTTTATATTGAAGAATGGCTTGATCATAAATTTTGGAGGGGGTTTTAAAATTTATTTTTTTTAAACTGTGCTCTTGGAATTTAGGGATTATCGTTCGCATTTTTTTTGCTTTGTCTTATAGAAGAGGGGATTTGACTGCTCAACCCTCTGGTTGAGCACTGGGGCAAGTGATGGTTTAATATTACTTTGTATTAAAATTTCACCTAAAATAAACAGAATCAAAGCAAAAAATCAGTCACTAAATTCAGACAAATCCCCGTTGCGGAAGGGATTTCATATCCCCCCCCCCCGGATATGCCCATGATGTTTACATTTCTAAAATACTCATTTCCTACAAAATAAGTTACATTAATTATGGTTCTTACTCAATTTTTTCTTTACGCTAAATAAAAAAAATAATTTACAAAGCAAGTTTGTGGGGAAACCCAAACACAGAATCGGTCCGTGATGCGATTCACTTTGGCAGGTCAAAATTTTCAGCGTGATTATCAATAGATATAAGCTTCAAAATATCGAAAAACGCAACCCTATCGCAGTCATTACACAAACAAAATAAATGTACGTATGTACTATTGTATAGTTAGGCCAACTGACGACATACTTACGGAGTATTATTAAAGTATTAGTTTTGTAATGACTTAAGGGAGACGATTCAATGATATAGATATTTATTGGCATGGGGATATCACAAACACATAATAACAACGTCTTGCTTGTGTACAGCCTCGTCAGAAGTTCTAAACTTGTGTGAAACGTTGTTCTCTTCTTCTGATGTCAACTACCTTCTCAGTCTAGTCTCTAACAGTGGCAACTTCTGCACTAGCTTGGATAGCAGTGTGATTGGAAGGGTTACAACCAACAGGGAGAGCTGCTAGGGGCAATTCATAGTTTGTAAACAAAATTAGATGAATGTCTATATAATGTGTATATGTCGCTCCCCACTGTACAGCCAGTGATACCAATGCAAAACGTTTGAAAGCAGTATTACTGGCTAAAGGAAACAAAAATGAGAAGGCGTATGTCAGATCAAATTTATACTTCTCTGGGGAGTTAAAAAAAATTCTGAGAGTAAGTGCTTATATATAGGTCTGAAGTGATAGTACAATACTAGAAAAATTGTAATGTCCTATAATACATTATGTATATCGGATTGAAGATGAGATCCTTTTTAGAATGTTTTACATGTTTCAAATGTTTCTTCAAGTTGGAAGATAATTACATCCTAGCACAAAACTTCTTATAGGACGACAGGGGATGGCTCGAAACTCAGATCATCGAGACAGAAAAATGATTTCAATAAATTTAATTAGTTTCTTGTACCTTAAAAGCAAATGACTTACCGGGCGAACTAGAAAGCTTTAAACAAATGTTGAGAATAACAAATCACTTTTTGTAGAATGCTGCACTGTCAGTGTTAGTGGATCATGTAATGATGCTCTTTTATTGACCTTGTTTTTTTTAATTATGCAAGGGTAGGGGTCATTCAATGGGACACGTAAGCAGATTTTTTTAACAGGTGTGGCCAATAAGCTTGTCAACTTTAAAAACTGTATATAAAGAAATTAAATTCCTTTTCACATGGGCGTAGCAAGGGGATAGATTTTTTTAAATGCTTTTTTTAAATTTTATTTATCATAGGTGAGATTGTAATGTAAAACCATCACTTGCAACAACGTAGTCAAGGTAGGTTTTGAGTTTAATATCCGACTCCACGAAGTTTTTAGGTTGAATTACCCCCTCTTCAATAAAACAATAAGAAGATAAAGAAAGCAAAACTACAATAATCAAATTGCATGGGCGTATCAAAATGCGGGGAAAGGCTTTTGGTGTGAAACCCCCTTCAGAGAATTTGACGTTAAAACCCCTTTTCAATATACACTAAATGAAACAACAGTCCCTATGTGAGCCACTAGCGGATCCAGAACTTTTGAGTGGGGGTGATTTTTCTTTGAAATCCCTATCGCCCAGTAAACCCTAACCCTGTTTAAAAAAATGCATATACGTGTGTGTGTGTGTATAACAGAATAACAAAAAGTGGCATGTCTTAGGTAAGGTAAAATGTGCTCTTACATAGGCTACTAAACAGGCAGTACTGAGATAGGCCAATCTCTCCTGGTGCTCCTACATAGGCTACTAAACAGGCAGTACTGAGATAGGCCAATCTCTCCTGGTGCTTCTATATAGGCTACTTAACAGGCAGTACTGGGATAGGCCAAGCTCTCCTGGTGCTGCTATAGATATGGTACGGTCTCTTAAAAATTACACTGGTCCAGTTCCACTTGCGCTGATATGTTGATCTGTTGGTGCTGGCTTCTGTCTTCAGGTCAGGAAAAAAAAGACAAACTTCAATACTGAGACAAGCTGGTTGAGCTGTATCAAGAGAGATAAAGAAAAATGGCCAACTCTCTCTTTAATGAATAAAATAATCAACCTCACAGGTCGAATAGACGATCACGCAAAGTGGTAGTAGGTATACCATCACTCGTGTGTAGATTCCAAGCTCAACAACACTGCAACAGTCAATAACACAACAAGGTGACTCTAACGTCTAACGGTCAACTTGTAAATTTGTATACCCTAGAGGTGACGTTCCGTACTTTTAATAAAATTGCCAAAATGAGGTATCTTCATTCTTGAGGTATACAGTGGTATACTGACGACGGACTGCCCTAAATTACTTTAAGGGACGAAATAGATATAGATTCGGATGTTGTAGATCCACACAGTAGATAAAAAATACAATATGGCTGGCACTGGTAACGGTTTTAAAGTCTCAAGATCTACCGAAACAAATGACGCTAAGATCTAACTGTAGTCTAAACCACATGCACAAATGTAGACCAGATCCAGTAGAAACAACGAATAAATAAATGTTAGTCCAGTAATCCTCCAGTAGTGTACTTATTCAAATGTAGATCTAGATCTAGCAAAACAAGAAGATGGCTACCTAGCCTTTGGCCATTGTCATTGATCTTGCCAACACCATGAGGTAACAAACATTTTGGCAACTCATCGTTTTTAGCACCAACTCGGGCATTAAAATTTCCATTAATAGAGAGGTGCTTTTTTTTATATAACATCAGTTATACATCTGCTTGGATCTTTCCCAGACAGAAGTTTGTTTCGACAGACAGATGGAGGCAAGAGTCTTAACTCAACTCTAAGGACAATTACAAACATTAAGGGGCATCCTTGCCTCTCGACTTGGGGATATTCTCCATTTTTTTCTGAACGATTTACCAGCTTGAGACATTTCCGTTTGACATTTGCATAAAGATTACAGAGTGTGTCATCACTGACTCAAACCGGCCACGCGATTTTGTGTAGTTTTCTTTTTCGTAGAGTCTAGCTTTTTATGGATGCAAACCTCAGTAAAGAGTACGTTTCATCTCTGACATAGACAGATCTCCCTTAGGCGTGCCTAAGTGGATGACTCAAATAGCCTGAACTTTTGCTTCCCATAAGAATACTGCATGGGCCAGCATTTAAAATTGTTTTCTCAAAGAGGCTGTAAGTATTGTTGATGTTCCCATCTAAAACATTCTGCCTGCCAAGGACGCATCAGATACTAATCTGAAAAAGTTTGAATAAGCCCGCTTATATAGCCATTTCAGTTCTGAGCACGGGTATTTAGCGTCGAACTTTCCGAGTTTAATTAGACCCGGAAAATCACTACCGACGTCTATTACAACAACGATACCTCGATGCTAGAACACCATTTTTTTTTCAGATTCTGTAATTCTGTATGTTAGATACAGAAATGCTTTTGTTGACACCTAATCTATAAAATACTGAAATATAAAAGTGGCAAACAGAGTACCCCGAGTACTTGACCAAAAAAAAAACAACAACAACAACAACCAACAATGAATCTATATGGAATCAACACAGTAATATTCAAACAGAGGGGCATATGTACGAAAGAGAACAGCTTTTAAGTCCCCTCTTCTACATTAATATTTTTAGTTATGGGAAAAAATTAACAAAATTGTTGATTCCAATATAAACAAAATTTATTATAGAAAGAAATTTAAGCATAGAACATAATTATTTTTATTGAAATAAATGCAATTCATTCTAGTTCTAATGGTAAGTCTAATCCAATACAAAAATCTGCTTGACTTAGAGGACAATGTTTATCTTTCAATGCTTTAATGATTTAAAATACGGTAGTTTCGACTTAAATCCTGACATTATCATGAAATAAGTCTTGAAAACTGTTGTCACCACCAGGGCCGCCGATACATATTGTCCAACGTGCGCATCGCACCAACGTGGCCGAAGGCAAGCGGTGGCCAAATCATTTTCTTCAAAGTTTTCTTTTTTTGTGTGTAAATTGAAACAAAATATTTTAATTTAATTTTGATAAATTAATTGAATATATTGCATAGTTCTAATTATTATTGCTCTTAAAAACATAAAACGCAGAAACGACATTCGCACTTCAAAGTTATTTCGGAATCAATAAAAAAAAATCAGTCGTGGGAGGGATTCCCAATGGTTTTTCGACTCATTTCCTGACTTTGAATTTTCCCGGGTAGTTTATAATAATTTAATATGTATTGAGCCTTCTTTCAAGAAATAGACCAGTTTACATATTTAAAATAAACTAAAGTACGTAGATCTACTACAGATAAATATAAATATTTTTTATTTATTTTGAGTAACCCTAACCCATAAGTAGTTATTGAATGTATAGTATTTGTATAGTCTTAAATATTCACACTCTCATTTTGAATGGGTTATTAATCTCAAACTAATGAAACAGAATATTTTTGGGTCATTATAGATCTAGAATAATCTCAATCGAGATCTTCACCTCTTCTCCTTTACCTACCCCTTAGTTGGACGGTTGGGGCACTAATGTCCCAGTCTCAGTTGGCATTGCCTGATTTAATGTCCCAGTCTCAGTTGGCATTGCCTGATTTAATGTTCACCTCATGGTAAGACGTTGAAAAGACTCGTGAATTCCTGAGGTAGAAAACAGGAAGTAAAATTGACTTTGAGTTCAGTTCAGTCAGTCAAAGTAGTTAAGTCAGAAAGAATCCTCTGAACGAGGTAGTTATGTATTATCCTAGTAGTAGCGACTTTGTTAGTCGAGTTGTACGGACTTAAGTATTTTGATAGTTTTTCTCTGGATGTAGAGTCAAGTAGTAACTGTGAAGTATTATTGTTACCTGCTGTGCTGCGGACGATACTTGTGATTTAGTCTGTAACTAATCCTCTTGGACATTCTATACCGCTGTTATGCAGATGCAATTATGTTTCACATCGAAATCTTGATGTAACTGCACCTTATTTGCAAATGCTGATAACGCGAATGTCGTGAGTTCGTTCCACATACTGGCCACCAAAAATGTAAAAGGTTCTAGTGTCCGTTCGCGACACACTTATAATAACCAGTCCTATGTGTAATATTATAATACTACGTCAACGCACATTAGAACCTTTTACAACCACACAAGATCTATTGACAGTGTTTCTCCTTCCCTCTTTGTTTTTTTTTTTGCCTTGTGTAGTCTATCTTCCAGTGTAGATCGAAATCTACATTTAAATATAGATCTAGATCATTTACTTCATTCTAATATTTCCATGTTAAATATTTCATTCAAATCAATAAAAACTTTTTTATTTTATAACTACATTAAGTCATATTCAATTCCAATTATTCCAATATTACGGCACATAGACCAATTGTTTATTTGTTTTTTTAATTTGAAAAAAACGGTGCAGTATTTAAGTGGGTTTAGTGGCTAATTCGTTATATGTTAAAGTGATAGATTGAAGTTTTTTAGTGTTTGTCACAAATTTATCCCCCAGTTTTCAAAAAATGTCAGAACGAAAAAAACAATCTAACATGAAAGACTATCGGCGCTAGCGATTATATCAATGGAACACCAGATAACTGAATCACTCAATTAAAAAAAATTGCTTCACAGAAAGGAAGAAATTTTTAATTCTTCGAATTAAATAATGTATTAAATAATATGTTTATTGTTTTATTTAACAAGAACTTCTAGTGAAAATGTTTTGATTTTTGTTCATGTGAAATATTTACTTTGAGAACCTATATTTTGATTATTTAAATGATTAGCAACAAGAGTACATCTGTTCACACTTGCACCTTTAAATCCAGCATCTATACACAAATAATAAGAAACTCACTCCAAAGTAAGAATTGTTTTGTTCTAGAAAAAAATAAGGGGCGGCATTTTATATTTCGCACGCAGGCGGCCACAACCCTGGTGGCGGCCCTGGTCACCACTTTGCTTAATGAGCAAGACATTTATAAAATACCAGCAAATATTGTAGTTCCCATTGCATCTATAATAGTATTTAATGTTAAATAAACTCCCCTTAATCTCCTTAATCATTGTAAAAACGTAATGCTATAGCAATAATCTTTTAAATTTAATGATAATGTCTATCTATCTATCTATCTATCTATCTATCTATCTATCTATCTATCTATCTATCTATCTATCTATGAATCTATGTATCTATCTATCTTTCTATCTATCTATTTATTTATCTCTAACTATCTGTATGTCTATCTATTTATGTAACTTTCTTTCTCTCTTTCTCTCTCTCTATCTAACTATCTATCAATCTAACTGCAATTCTAACGCCCTCTCTATCTATTTATTTCTCTCTCCTTCTCTATCTATCTATCTATCTATCGATATATATATTAAACGTTTGAATGTGTGTACATGTTTGTATTTGTGGAGGAGTGTTTAATACGTTTTCTGGAGATGGATTATTCTAAATAAGGTCGTGCCTTTCTAGATCTAGATCTATGACAAAGTGAACATAACTATTTAAATTTGACTGCGACATTCAAAATAGTTTGTGTTTTCGAGGGGGCATTGCAGGTAAGGCTAAAACTGGTGGGCCTAAGAAGTAATTGTGTTTATCTGAAGGCGAAAAGATACAAAAATAAAGGGACTTAAAGGGCTATACAATTTATGTTTATTTTGTTGGGGGTGCCGGAGCACTGTAAAGCGGGACGTTTTATTAATGGAATTAATAAGTTTTCAAAGTCATAACAACATTAAAAATAAAAATAAACATTATAGAATCCTAAAGGCTGCTGGTAAAGTCATTGACAAAAAAAAATCCCATTTGGGCAGCTGTTTGAGTACGAAAGCTTAAAAGATTCTAGAAATAAAAAAATCACCCTTTTGGGTCAGTATTTTGTGATTTTACCATAAAAAAGTCACAAGACACCAATAGCAAAGATATTGTTGTAACCACGCTCCCGCGCTACACTAATGGTGCGCATCTGAGCACTACTGAACACGACTAGTGAAAGACATATAGAGACAGGAAGAAGGACTGTTGTGAGCCGGCTAAAGGGTCATGGGAGTCTGAGCAGTCTGGTGCTGAGTGCTGTCCTGTGTGATACTAGGAAACTGTGTGGGAGACCTGGAGCGACACTGGGAAATGTGTCGGTGGTCTGTTCTGTGTTCTGGTATGAAGTAGGACTCTTAGAACTTAGACATATTACTCCCAGTGACTTTATAGCAGACGTCCAAGTCTAACTAGTAACTATTACTATTTGTTGATGCTTATACTAGTTATACTAAATAAATACATCATTTACTCTTGTCAACCTGTCTTTCGTTGAGTGCCTGCCTTAGAGAGTTACAACAATATACACAGAAACTTCTTTTCCCCCTGGGAATCAAATCATTAAACTATCTGATATAAACTTTTCATATATAAGTTATGAGTGAGTCTTGTGTGAATGTATCTTTTGGTTTTTTATAATTATAATGTTTTGTTTGGTGTAATGCACTAATTGTAAGACAAATTTCCTTTTGGACAATAAAGAGTATTATTATTATTATTATGATTATTATGATTATTATTATCATTATCATTATTTTTATTATACCAACTATTTCATTTAAAAAATAGAAAATCTCCATGGAGTGATGCCAATCAACCGAAAGTAGTTAAGGTCAACGAATCTCCTCTGCCGCTACTGGGAAGCTAGTCATGTCCCACAGGACTTACGTTACGCAAATATAGTTACAATATAAAAGAACAAAGGAGATCGGAGTGACAGCAACATTTATAGGGGGATCTCTATCCTCAGCATAGTTGGCAAAATCTTTGCTAGAGTGGCAATATCTAGGCTGCAAGAAATAGCTTCTTGAGTCTACCCAGAGTCTCAGTGTGGATTCAGGATCAACTATAGACATATCTTGTCTACAACTGCTGCAGAAGAAATTCAGAGAGACAGACCCCTTTACATCGTTTTTGTTGATCTGACTAAAGCCTTTGACATGGTCAGCAGAAGTGGCCTTTTCAAACTCCTGAAAAATAGGTTGTCCTCCTACTAAAGTTCATTGATTTTTTTCACAAGGAAACGAAATGTACTTTTAAATTCATTGGAGCCTAATAAACACCTTTTGAGGTTGGCAGTGGTGTCAAGCAGGGATTTGTGCTCTCATCTACTCTGTTTGGCATATTCTTCTCCTGTATACTACATTATGCGTACAACGACATCAACGAAGGTGTGTTTCTCCATACAAGATCCTCTGGAAAACTATTGATGTATCAAGGCTGCGGACAAAAACCAAGGTTAGGAAGATACTTATCAGGGAACTCCTGTATGCTGATGATACAGCTATTGTGGCTAATTCTAGTATTGAGCTTCAGTCCCTGGTTGACAAACCATCTGCTCAGTGCCAGAAGTTCGGCTTAAATATTAGTCAAAGCAAGACCAAGTTGCTAGTCCAGAACACATACACTGCACCTCAAGTAAACATTAAGTGCCAACCATTAGAAATTGTGATCATATTTGCTATCTCGGCTTCATCATATCCAACAATGCTCTTCTGGATAACGACATTAACAACAGGATAGAAAAGAGTGTGGGACATTTTGTTGACTAACAATACTAAAGCCTTAGGCTACTGGACCTGTATGACAGCAGAAGCAGAAAAAAGGGTAAAAATGCAATGGCGCCTGGTGATTACATATGCCCAACCTGCCACCGCAACTGTGTATTAAAGATTGTCCTCTTTAGTCACAAAACAAGTTGCAAAAGGGAAAAGATATACTCTCAAGACGTAAAATGCCACAGACAGATTTCATTGTTTTTGGGTACGGGAAGGCTGTTTTGTTGATGAGTTTAAGAGTTAAATATATATATAAACTTTTTTAACCGTAGCGTAGGACGGGTATCAGCTAGTTTAAGTATGTTTTTAGAGATATAGATCTTAAATGTAGTACTGCTGTGACAGGTGGGGAAATGTGATGTGTGTTTGGCGCGTTTAATGTCTAGGGGATGATTATTTTTAAAGCTATCACACACCAACCTATCAGCATATGAATCGGGAGCAGACACGCAACTAGACAAGCAATAAAAGATAGATACAAAAGTTAAAAATGAAGAATATTTATTTACATAAATATACATATAAGAATAAAAAGGGGGAGGGTTTGCATCTATATCTAAATATTACTAGATTTAATCATTACTCTTGCACCTAATAAGAGTATGTCACTTTGTCCTCTGACCTAGCTGGTTGTCCTGTTGATGTCGCAGCTGGCTGTGTCCTGGCTTGAAGTTCTGCAGCTGGAGATAGCGCTCTAGCGGATAGAGGGACGCCGGTGATATAGTCTCAATCCCCAAAATCTAATATCTGTAGTGGGCACAGTAGGGCGGGTGGCCGGCTACCGTGGGCACAAGGTTACTGCGGGCAGAGCTGATCTGCCGTGGGCAGCGTAGTTGACAGGATATGTCCAGTGAGTTGCAGAAGGTTGGCGTAACTATGATGTCTCACACAGATCTGAATCTATAGGGACGTCGCACCTAATAGCTTGACAGGTGGGCTGTCGAATAGGCGGTAGAGTTGAGTAGATCTCAGTAGGCAAGTGCAGTGCTGAATAGCACTAAGCACAGATGCAGGTAAATGGATCGTTGATCCAATGAATAAATAGGCAGACACCTGAGGGAGGATGCGGATAAATAAAGACAAGTTAGGACATGTCTCTCATGCATCTTATCGATGCCCTCGACTGAGGTGCATTCGTCAGATTGGTAAAATTGCTTTAGAGCACAATAGAGAGATTATGACAAATGGAAGATAGATGAAAATGTACATAGAAGGGGAAATAACAATATAAAATGTACATATAAGGGGAAATAATAATCTCAAATAAACAACACAGGTGGATAGAGAAAGAAAAAAAGGGGGGGGGGGTGAATTGGGCGGTGGTCGGCGACCAAGACGGTTTGTTTACATATGACCGTAGGTCGAGAACAATGGAGCGCGCTTGAATGGAGAGGGTGTCCGTTCAAGGGGCGCAACTCTCGTTAGATTAAAATGACTACAGGGGAGATAAATTAATACAGGGGAGATAACTCATATCTCTTTTCTAGACGCAGTGTTAGTGCGCTAGTAAAGTTATCAAGGCGGTCAACCGAGATAAAGGAAATAAAATAAGATGTACAAATATATACATGGTTGCATCAACGATCAATTGAGCAACGTAGCATTAATAGATTAATGCAATACATAAATAAATACATAGGGCATGTTTATGTTTTCTACTTACGCCAGTGAGAAATACACAATGCACTAGTTAAATATAGATGAACTAAGCAAAATACACATGATAATATCCAATGGAAATATACACAGAGTAATTAAGATGGAACTTGTGATTAAGTTCGGCTTACCACCAGGTATTCCTCTAGGAGTAAGAATAAATGAAGCAGTCCAGACTCAATAGCTCTGCTCGAATGAGAAATGAAAGAGAGTCTGGCCTGATTTAATTTACCTTATATACAGGCCTGGAGAATGTGGGCGGAAACCGGAAATGTCCTAGGCTTAGAATTATCTTACACGTGGGTGAAGTCCGACAAGAGATGGGATTCGCACATTGGGAGGTCAATGGGCGTGTTTGTCCTCGTGGTCTCCTAGATCAAAGAGAGGCATAGGAGAAAGGGGGGGGGGAGGAGTGACTTGCATTCCACACAAGGTGGTGTCCACTGCGGCCGTCAGACATCCTGCCGATAAGATCAAAGTCTGTGCGTATCTTTGCCCCGGTCAAGGGAAGATAAATCGAAAGACGTGGCCTAGCTATCTCCAATGTGGTCCACTAAGTCTTGCCGGGAGAGGAAAAGGTGGTGCAGGGGGAGAATTTGGGGATAGGATTGGGAAATAATTAAAATAAAATAAATAAATAGTGAAAAATAATAATTAATGCTGTGATAAATTTGAGTGACTCTGACAGCGAGTTTTTGACTTGTCACAACTGCTCTAGGTGTAGATAATTGCCCGATTGAATTTGAAGAATTATCTTTAGATAATTATCATTATCAAATTTGTTTTTTACATATGAAAGCGTGTATGTGTGTAAACAAAATTACAATTTCAAATTTGTTTTTACATATGAAAGCGTGTATGTGTGTAAACAAAATTACAATTTGAAATGTAAAAGATTATAGTTATCGATAATGTGAAGAACAATTTTTAAACGACTAGAAAAAGATCAAAATAAGCATAAAGATCCCCAAGTAGCTGCCATATTCGAGGCACAAGTAGGAGGACGCTCTGCAGCCCTCAATATCTTGGACTTTAATGACCAGGATATCGACACAAAAGTTAATTATATGCTAAACACATCAGTTAAAGGCGCATCCTTGGAAATACTAGGGAAGCCCGTCCGACCCCAAAAAACAAGCTACGGGAGCTTAAAGGGAAAAAGTTGTCCGACCCAAAAATATGTCCACGAATACAAAAGCGTCAACAACATGAAAAAAAAAACGAAATGAAAGAAGCGAAGAAAAAGTGGATCACGATACTACCATTAGTTCCATTGCTACTAATTGGGGGATAACTTCCGGTTCCAGCTAGAGAAAAAACTCAAACAGCATTGCACTAGAGCAAAGTTTCGTCCAGCTGCACCATATACTACAAAAATCGATATAATAATAAGAACGTCATACGACGAAGTTATACTCTTACTTACCATTATCATTGTACAACGAGGGATTATTCATATAAGTGAAACTATGTCTTAAGTTAGGGAAACCTTACATCAAAAGCAATTCCCCTATTTTAAAAAATCGCATGCGGTAAATTAATATTAATTTAAATTTTTCACAAATGTTTTTTTTTTCCAAAGCCTGTTTCCCGTGCATAGGTTGTGGCTTAGCAAACTGCGCACATATAAAATCATAATTTAAACAATATAGAAGACATGCACATTAAAAATACACCAGCGGCCACATCTGGGGGTGCGGTGGTTGAATGGTTAAGCACTTCCGAAATCTGAGGTCCTGGTTTCGAATCTCGGTGAAGACTGGGATTTCGAATTTCGGGATTTTTATGGCGGCCCTGAGTCCACCCAACTTTAATGTGTACCTGACTTTAGTTGTGGAAAGTAAAGGCGGTTGATCGTTGTGCTGATCACATTACACCCTGCTTGTTAACTGTTGTCAAAGAAACAGATGACCGTAACATCATCTGTCCCAAAGATTCCAAGGTCTCAAATGGGAAGCTTTACTTTTTTTTTTTTACTTTTATTGGGCACATCCACAAAACTTGTTTTATTTTCTTTTTATCTATCTTTTTATTTAGCCAATAGGTCTACTTGTTTTTAGTTAGCCAATAGGTCTACTTGTTTTTAGTTAGCCAATAGGTCTACTTGTTTTTAGTTAGCCAATAGGTCTACCTGTTTTTAGTTAGCCAATAGGTCTACTTGTTTTTAGTTAGCCAATAGGTCTACTTGTTTTTAGTTAGCCAATAGGTCTACTTGTTTTTAGTTAGCCAATAGGTCTACTTGTTTTTAGTTAGCCAATAGGTCTACTTGTTTTTAGTTAGCCAATAGGTCTACTTGTTTTTAGTTAGCCAATAGGTCTACTTGTTTTTAGTTAGCCAATAGGTCTACTTGTTTTTAGTTAGCCAATAGGTCTACTTGTTTTTAGTTAGCCAATATGTCTACTTGTTTTTAGTTAGCCAGTAGGTCTACTTGTTTTTAGTTAGCCAGTAGGTCTACTTGTTTTTAGTTAGCCAGTAGGTCTACTTGTTTTTAGTTAGCCAATAGTTCTATTTGTTTTTAGTTAACCAATAGGTCTACTTGTTTTTAGTTAGCCAATAGGTCTACTTGTTTTTAGTTAGCCAGTAGGTCTACTTGTTTTAGTTAGCCAATAGGTCTACTTGTTTTTAGTTAGCCAATAGGTCTACCTGTTTTTAGTTAGCCAATAGGTCTACTTGTTTTTCTCTATCTACTATGTTTACTTTTTTTATCAGCTAGGTGTTTATTGAATATTCAATATCTTACTTTGAAAGGATGATGTAAGATGCTCTCGAAGATATGAAGATTCTGTAAGCTTTAGAGGAAGAAAAATAAATGACATGCTTTAGATGCTCTGGCAGTGACAGAAGAAGACATAGCTGACATAGTGATGCGCTTAGATAAGACTTTTGTAGCATATGTATGCAAATCAATGCCAAAAAAAAACACAGATTATGACCAACAGCCAACAGAGCTTTAAAAGGGATATTGGTGGCGATAAGCTGACTCGTGTCAGTAGTTTTAAATACCTCGGAGCTAGTGTCTCAAATGAAGGAACCAAACCTGAACTACTGGCCAGAATTGTACAGTCTACAGCAGCAATTTCAAAACTTACAACAATCTGGGCAGACAAAGGCATTGACATCGTCACTAAAATCAGACTGAAGCGCTCCCTGGTTACGGCCGCATTTTTATATGCTTGCAATTCTTAAAACCTAACCGTGTATCTCGAGTAGAGCATCCTTGCAATGGAGTTAAGATGCTACAGAAAGATCTAGATCCTAGGTGTCAATTACAAGGACAGCGTCACAAATGAATAGATAGAGAAACAGGATTAATACAGCTATTTGTCCCCACGATGACCTGTAAAAAAACGTTAACTCAAACTCTACGGCCATATCACAAAGCCCACAGGTCTCGCAAAGACATTCCTTAAGCGAACAATACCAGGAAGAAAATGAAGAGGAAGACAAAGAAAGCTATGAAAAGACAACATCAAAGAATGGACAGGCCTGTTATTAAATGAAATTATATCCAATGCAAATGACAGAGATGAATGGAGAAAGATGATAAATAAATCACGTGAGGTGCCCCAACGGTTCAACAAACTAAGGGATAGATGAAGATGAAGGTATATATATTAATTAAACCACTAGGTCTAATTGTTTTTTGGATCCACTAGGTCGATTGTTTTTGTTTGAACCACTACACCCATTTTTTTGGTTTTCCTCTTTCCTAATAGGTTTATTTATAATGTAGTTTTATCGCTCACTAATCCTTTTTTATCCCCCCTTTTATTTCTTTAACACTATCCAACGCTCGATATTGCTAGACGCGTTTCGTTTCTTTGATCAAAACTAAAAAGGGCTGATAGTACTTTTTTTCCCTATATAACTTTTGCACTTTTTCAGTACTCATTTAAAATTAAATCGACACTATTATGTTGTGGATTTCAGCGTACTAGATAGAGAAAAAAAATTCTGCACGAAACTATGGGAAGTTGGGATCAAACCAAACACAGACTATAAAAAAGAAAAGATCTGAAACAAGGCATTTGAAACTACACATTTACAGTACTTTCTTTGACAAGTTTTTTACCCAAGATCTGTGTATTTTTTATAGACCTAGTTTATTTCAGGCACCCAGCATTTTCCGATACACAATTTTACTGACAAAAATAATAGGGTTTGTTGCTGAACATAAAAATTATATATGTGTCAGACGCGAATAGCCCAATTTTCAGTAAAAGAAATTACAAAAGTCATTTCTCTATAGAAGAAGTTACGAAGGCTATATAAAATACAACCACAGACCTATATATACTACAATAAATATAGGTTTATGATTGCTAGTTACGAGTTATTTAGATAGGTGCTGTTTTACTATTACATACCAAGTATTAGAGTTTAGAAAAACCCAGGTTTGTTTCTTGTGCAACGCTATTAGCTAATACCTCATATCATCTCTCCATTAGTATAATTAGATCTATAATCTAATTCTAGTCTAGATCTATATATAGAAATCGAATAGATCTAGTAATAGTATAGATTCTATCTTGAGACTAGATTGCCGACTCTAGCCTATGCTATGCCTATAGTCAGTTTTTATTAGAAAAAAGTCTAGATATTAATAAAGACTAAAGTTTTTAAATTATTAGATTATTAGATATAGACATAAGACATAGATTATCATAGATCTAATAATACTGTAATACGTTTACTATAGGCATACTCTATAATTAATCTACTAAACTAGAGATCTATCTATAATCTAGTCAATGTATATCTATACAATATTCATTATAATACTTCTACTTATAATGAATTATTTAATAAGTTAGTACTTAGACTTAGATCTATTACAGTAAACTGTAATAAATTAATAGATTTACTTTTCAATGCCTAGACCAAATAATAAAATTGCGAATGATGTATTTAATGACTGATTATTTTTTTTATAATAATAGGCCTACTAAATCTAGGTCTAGACTCTACTTAAATCTAGTCTAAAATAATGACTGTCTAAGACTCTAGATGATTGAGAAGTTCACATAGATGTGTTTTTAATAATAAGGCATGTCGGCTGAAAGTATATAAAGTCCTTTTTTTTTTGTAAAAATAAAAAAAGAGGCTCCGGTACTCAGTGATAGATTGCCTAACTTTTAACTAATAATAAATTAACAAGTAACGTTTAATTACAAGAAAAGTAAACATTTTTCCCGACATTGAAAAAAGGTGCCGGTACCCCGTACCGGTGCGTACCGTCACAAAAATATATGTATATCTCAATCTTCTTTCATTTAATTTTTTATCCGGGGTTATTGCTACTTAATACATTGATACCGGATAGATTTAAATAGGGCCTAAGTATACAAGCAGGATTTCGAGCATTGGATACATTTATTTTTTAAGTACAAAGTTTTATGGAAGAGGCAATATATTAGTTGTTTGAAGATTGTAACTTCTTAAATTCAAGCTAAAAATATCGAAGCCTACATTTTTACACTCATTTCTAAACAATTAGAAGAGATGGACTGACTCATAGTGTAGCTTGTGTACATCTGCAAAAACAATAACTCAGACTTTCAAAACTATTAAAAGAAAAACTTAGTCATTATTTTTACTGTATAATTCTATTATTATTCCTTTTTAGAATTAGGATATAAACCAAAATTTGCCATATGACTTTATCTAACAGAAAAAAAAAATTAAACTTACATCTATTTATGCGGTTATTTATAGTTACCTAGTAATATAAAATATATTGAACTAACATAATGCAGCCATGCGATTTTTCGTTTATAAACATAGCATTATTTAGGACCAATATTTTACAAAGGCTGCTTGTAGAAATCAGGTATACCCATTAGGAGAAAAACGACGTTAAAATTAAATACGAAGTCAAAGAGGTGTAGGGTAAGTATCGCCAAGCGTACTTTTCCTCGAGCGGATTTTTCCCCAGTTAGTAAGCTCGATCGGGTTGATGGAAGGTTCGAGCAGATCAAAGAAAATATATCTAAAAACATGTTTTAATATTTAATTTTTACTATAAAGTCATTTTCTTTTTACTCCAGCGCAAGAACACCATCCATTGCACCTTTTCCCACCCTCCACAACTTCAAATAGTCTCTTTGAGCTGATGAGCCATCAGACTTAAAAATAGCCATTACCCATTTCCTTCACTACCGGGTAGTAAAAAAGAATAATTCCACACCTCCTGAGTTTGACCTCACCATGAACTTAGTCTTTACAAGGAAAAGGAAATAGTACGTGTCGGAAGTAAAGAAAAAAGGAGCATGCGCAGTAGCAATATAGTAGTAATTTGGTAAACATTCAAATAAAAAAGTTATAGCAATAAAAAGTGAACTGTTCGAACCTCTTGTCAAATCAAGACTGCTCGAACTTCACACTTTACTATATGTTTCATGCGCAAATTTTGAAAAATCAGCGTGTAGCAAAAGCTATTAAATACTTAGCAAAAAGAAGCTTATGCTTACGTGGTCACAAAAAATAAAATTAATTCAAACAATCCTGGGAACTTCGTATCATCTTGAAATTTCTTTCTGAATTTGATGAAACACCACTTACATAGAATTGAAAATGGGAAGACATTATTTGTCACCGGAAGTTTAAAATGAGTTCATTAACTTAATGAGCAATAAAGTTAGAGAATCAATTCTTGGGAAAGTCAAGCAAGTGTGTTACTTTTTTTTTATGCTTGATTCCACTCTAAATGTTTGTCATCAAGAACAGATATACATAATAGTTTGTAACATGGATTTTGATAAATTCGAAATAAGAAGAGTTATTTCTTGGCTACTTCAAAATTTTGAAATCTGATGCACAGCATTATAAAGAGCTTGTTCTGAAAGTTCTTAAAGATATTGTACTGGTCTTTAATCTGTGCAGAGGTCGAACCTGTGATAACGCAGCCTCAATGAGTAGCCGTCTATCTGGCCTGCAGAAACGTCTCTTAGACATAAATTTAAAAGCTACAGTTCTGAACTGTGATAATCACTCTCTCAACCTGGCAGCTCTTCATTCTGCTACGATAGATCCAGCAATCGTCATCTTTTTAAAAACTTTACTAGAATTGCTCAACTTTTTTCCCAATTCACCCCAGAGATGGGCCAAACTGAAAACAGTTGGAGCCGGAAACTCCGGTCAAATCTCCTGCGCCCAATTAATATAAATTAATATAGTTCAGAAGAAACTACAAACGTCTGGACTGCTCATACGGGAAACTGCTGAAGAAATTAAAACTATTTCTTGTTTTCTACAAAATGATGAGAAAAGGAGAAAACTGAACACTCAATCCATCAAATAAAGCAAAAGATTGTAGTGAATATTACGGATTTCCTGTAATCAAAACAACCAGAAGAAGGAAAATACTTGCAAAAAATACTAATGAATATTAGATTTAAGCAGGTAAAATGTATGTATTAATGGCTTTTTCTTATATTTAATTTTAAATATTATTTTAGTTTATTTATTGACGATAACAAGCTGGATGCCGTAAATGAATTCTGTTATCTTGGATCTACAATTCATGATGACATGTCTCTAGAAGAGGAAATAAAATAAATGCATAGGAAAGGCTGCATGGACCTTCAATAGACTCAGACCAAGAGTTTGGGAAAACCAGAAGCTCATTACAGCGATCAAATGGAGCTCTACAAGGCATGCGGTCTGAATACGCTACGCCACCTACGCAAAGCAAGTGAGAAACTCAACTCATTCCACTTGCGCTGACTCCAAAGGATCTTGAAAATCACATGTCAAGAGAGAGTTTGCAATACTGTGATCCTTGCGCGAACAGGTCTTCCCAGCATCTTTACAGTCCTCAGACAACGCTCGGACATGTTCACCGGATGGAGGACAATCGCATCCCGAAAGTCATTTTCTACGGGCAACTCGCGTCTAGCTCAAGAAAAACTGGTCGCCCCCACCTTCGTTACATGGATGTAATAAAACGGGAAATCAAATAATTGAAAATTGATACTAGCCATTGGGAAAGTAGTAGCAATAAACCGCACTAGATGGATAGAGATAGTGACCAATAAAAAAATGGACAGCGAAAAAAACATGGGCCTCAGCCCTGGAAGAAGAATGTGCCTGCAAAAAATGGCCAGCTCCTCTACCAGCAAAGCAAAAGCCACCTTAACCAGCGATATTTTTGGACGGGAAAGTCTCTCTAAAATAGTACTCTGCAGTCACATGAAAAAGTGTTCGAGATGAACCATAGTCACATAGTCACCATAGACTAAAGGAGGCCAACATTTATATAGAGAGAAGTTATTTCCTTGTTCTACATTAAATTAAATAATTATTTACAAATATATATATTGGCTTTTTGTTAAATTTTTAAATTGATTCCTGTTTTGTAATGCAAAATAAATTATTGTTTAATTCAACATGATCCGAAAAAGTGTTCGGGAGAAATAGCGTGTTTAATTATCTAATGAAAGAAACCTAAGATAATTAGCCTTATCTATAACTATTGAAAGATGAGATACCGATGTTGGTATTGAACAAAAGATTAATTACTAGTGATTATTATCTAATTGTTGTTTCTAATTGATTCATAAAATGTCTAGACCAATGAATAATTGTGCGAAGTTTCAACTTGATCCGTAAAAGGGTGAGTAACAAATAACGTTAAAACATTTTTACCAGAAAGATAGACAAACCGACAGACACATAGACAGAGTGAGTTGATATAAGCTTGTAGAAAGAGAACTTTTTCTCTTTAAAAAATTTTGGTTTTAGCAAATTTATACATCTTGAAGGCTTTTGGAAACACCCAAAGATGTCTAGTTCGTTCAAGATCAATTTATTCTCGTTCTGTATCTTAATTCAAATTTATTTCTTATTTTACTTTCGAAAAATATAATGGTCAAACCAGAGTTTTCCCAGTATGGCCAACGTGCTAGTAATATTTTCAAACATCTAGGAAACTGTTCTAAGCCTAGCCTCGCAGTATCCATGAAGATAAGAGTGAACAAAAACAAATATTTTGTTTAAATACAATATTTCCTTTATTGATTTTATAGACCGATGAGTTTTCTCTTAACAACTAAAAAATTTAGAAAATTTGGAACATTTTACCCCCCCCCCCTCGCGAGAAAGAATTTTATTTAAAAAATGTACAGATCTACTTTACCTTTACCTTAGTCTTGTTTGACCGTTGGGGTACCTTGCAAGATTTGTTGACCGTTTTTCTCCAGTCCTCTCTGTCTTTTGCATTAATTAACATCTCTTTCAATAGCAGGCCCGTCCATTCTTTTAAGTTGTCTTCCCATCGCTTTATCTATCTCTTCTTCTTTTTTTCTGGTACTGTTCACTGTAGGAAGGTCTTTGCGAGCCCCGAAGACCTTGTAATATGGCCATAGATTTATGCTTGCGTTTTTTTTACGATAGTTAGCTGGTCATCGTGGGGTCCAATCGCTACAGTAACCCTGTTTGTGATGCGGTCTTTAAATATGATACCTAAGATTTTTCTGTAGCATCTCAATTCCATTGCTAGTATCCTCCTCTCTAGCTATGCAGTCAGCGTCCTAGACTCGCAAGCATATACAAATGTGGCCAGGAAGAGATTTTAAGTAGTACTAGCGTCAAAAGAGATTTAACAGTAGTACTAGCGTCAAAAGAGATTAACAGTAGTAATAGCGTCAAAAAAGATTTACAGTAGTATTAGGGTCAAAAGAGATTTACAGTAGTACTAGCGTAAAAAGAGATTAATAGTAGTAATAGCGTCAAAAAAGATCTACAGTAGTACTAGCGTTAAAAGTAGATAGAGTATTAGGCAGACACTTTGGAAGCTGCTAAGAAAACCTTGACTAGCTAGAACACTTCTCTCATACATCTTGTCCATGCTTTCTATTGAAGCACATACGTCAGATTTATAAAATATTTGTAATTACGAACAGGTAAGATGATAATAATTATACTTTATAAACATAATTTACTTGCAGACTATTTGAGAACAACAGTAATAAATACTAGCAAACCTCACGCAAGACGAAGGGGGATGGGAGCGGGCACGGTTTAAATCAGTGACTATCGATAGATCCGAATGGCAGTCTAGCACGCAAACCGCACGATCAGGCAGCCATCCGTAGTGACGGGTGAATACTACTTGTTCTTCCCCTTTTGTTTTTGTTGGGGTAACTCTATCCGCTGAAATAAAAGAGTGATCTTTCCTTTACTTCTCGTCCAAACTGTTGAGACTTATATATAAAGATAGATAAGTTTCAACAAGGGAGGCTTCTATTCCAATTTAGTATAGGCAAGGGAAGCAATACTAATTATTGCTAGAGATGAAATGTAATGGGTGAGAAGGGTGATAGTCAAATGAAATAAAATTGAAGCAGCTACAGATAAATGGAAATTTAGGCACTGGAATCTTAAAAACCGGTAATTTAGGCACCGCAATTAAGGTACACGGTGATTGAGACACTAGGCAAATTAAGCACCTGAAAATTTAAGCACCGGTAAATTGGGCACTTTCTGACAAGGTTGAAGATTAGGTATCGGAAAATAAAGTATTGGAAGATAATGATGGATGCCAATAAAATAAATGGAAATATTATAAGAGCAGAGAAAAGGAGTGCTGTTTGTACTTTGGATGTTTACCTATTAATTTGGCCAAATATATACAACTAAAAAGCAGGAATGGTAAAAAATTGTCGAATATCCAATACAATATTATGGCAGTAACAAAACGTATGCGAGATGGCTGAGATACACATGAAGGTTTCAAAGACTTTTTTATTAGAATGAAATGAATGAAAGTAAAGTATAATGTCACGATTGGTTTAAAGAGACTTATTGTCTCTTCTATCGTCTGACATGCGGACGAGGACGTGGCGTTAACATAAGACGAACACTACTAAGATGTAATAAAATGACTGTAGTAATAGTGTTTTTGAGTCTTATTCTTTTAAAATAACTTAATAGACTTAATAGACTTAACAACTATTTACTTTTAACTAGCCACATCTAGCTCTCACTCTTTAAGTAGTACAGAAACTTCTCAGTTGTAGCCCTCTTATCTGCCTGCTTTTAAATGACCCTGAATGCAACTGACGCAATAAAGAATTCACTTACATTCCTGTAATCTCGTCCCCAAAAGCTCTATCACCTTCTTAATGTTGGTATATATGCATTTCGCCTTGAACACTTGTAAATGCTTTACTAAAATGGCCCCTACTTCAACGACACCCCACTGTTCACCTAACTTTCTAGAACACACATGCTATACGTTTCTTTATTTCATCCTTCAATCAAAGGAATCGCAAATCCCTATTATGGAGTATGCATTCAGTATGCCTTCAGTTGTAGCCTTCTTATCTGCCTGCATTATTAGGCCTCTTCAGACCAACTATTTTGAATGAAACAACCCTTCCAAAACAATAAACTTTTTGGCCCTCGTATATTCAGTGGAACAGTCAGTATTACAACGATATCACATACTTTCGGGGCACTCTTCATGAGAAATCTATATTTCCCAACCTTTAACTTTTAAGCTCCCCAATTTTGTGTTCATTCGTAAAATAAAAGACCGATAAAACAAAGATTTAAATAAAGCTTACCAACCTAGCCTATACAAATGCACCAGCAATACTCACATTTTATATCTGTAAATAATAAAAGCACAGCAAAACGTCGATTATCCGGATTAATTGGGAAACGGCTTATGTCTAAATAATCAATCGTATGGATAACCGAATATTTTAAACAGTCCATTTTAATGTCATTTTATGGGCCCTTATATTCACTTTGAAAATTTCTAGGACTTAAAAATTGACGACCTACTTGTAGATCTTGATCTTTCTTTACCTTTATCAATCGCTTAGTCTGTTGGACCGTTAGGGCACCATCCAAGATTCCTCGACGGTCTTTCTACATTCCTCTCTGTCTTTTGCCTTACTTAGAACCTCTTTCAATGGCAGGTCCGTCCGTTCTTTTAAGTTTTCCTCCCATCGCTTTCTCTGTCTGCCTCCTCTTCTTTTTTCTGGTACTATTCCCTAAAGAAAGGTCTTTTTTTTGTATTATGCAGTAACCTTGTCTCTAAGCTCTTGGTTTGTGTGCTACCTAGGATCCTTCTGTAGCATCTCAATTCCATTGCTAGGATCCTCCTCTCTAGCTCTGTAGTCAGCGTACAAGACTCGCAAGCATATAAAAATGTGGTCACGACCAGTTTGATTTTGTTGCCGAGGGCTTAGCCTTTGTTTTTACATATTATTTTAAGTTTTGAAAGTGCTGCTGTGGACTGTGCAATTTTGGTCAGTAGTTCAGGTTTCGTTCCCTCATTTTTAAAGGATTTTGAAGCTGCTAACACTATTCAGCTGCTTTTCATCTCCAATACTGATGCCCCCTCCCCACCTTAAAGCCCTGTTGGTCATAACCTACCTTTTGTTTTGTTTATTGCATACCATATGCTGCGAATTTCTTGTCTATGCCCATTACAAGATTAGCTAGTTTTTCTTCTGTCTCTAGTCTATCTATGTCATCCTTGAAGCGCAAGCTAGTAATTCTTCTTCCTCCAATGCTTACAGTACCTTCGAGAGCATCTTCCATTTACTCGTTTAGAATAATTATTTTCTCGTTCTCTAGTCAAATTTAATTTTTTTTTACTTTGAAAAATTATGACAGTCCAACTAGATTTTTCCCAATCAGGCAAATGGGCAAATAATTTATTTACCAATGCTATCCAGCAACTGTCGAACGTTGAAGCCGTTTTTGAGATCGGTGTCCAGATTCCATAAAGTTATTAATTGAATAAAAGTAGTGTAAAAACTCAAAGAATATTAAATGGCGATTTCAATAAAGATAATATTTATACAACTGCTTCGGAATTTATCCAGAGTTCATTGAAATGAGTTTTCATCACTACTCCTTCTTATGTTTATTTATGTTACGGGCAACGTGCAAAGGATGGGCATTAAAACTTGGTACCTTCAACAGTACAACAATATGTAATTAAAGTAATTCATAGTAGGCCTACTTCAGAAGGATACTCATAGTGTTAAAATATTTTTGTTAGTTTCTCTTTAAATATAAAATACTAGTCGATCGGCTGCGTAGCATACGCCGCTATTTAGCAGGGCCGGTCTTAGGTCATTGTAACCTATGCGACCACATTGAGCCCCGCACTTTCATAGGACCCGCAATAATTCTAGGTGTACAAATTATTAAATTAAACCATACTATTAGCCGTAATTGTGTTATCTGATGAAAGAAGTTTCTCGCGCCCCAAACTAATGAAGAATTACTTAAAATCAACAATTCTCAAAGATAGATTGAAACATTTGGTACTTCCTGCTATTGAGCGTGATCTATGGAGGAAACAGAATTATTATGATATACTGTATGACTTTGCTACACGCAAGGCTCGTAAAGTAATTCTGTACGTAGTAAAGAATGAATAAAATGCATAGACGAATTTATTTTCTAATACAAACTTTTAAATTTCACTTATTATCCGCTTCCCTACTCAAACTTGGCCTCGCGAAATCCGTTTCGCATAGGGCCCCAAAGTGGTTATGTCCGGCCCTGCTATTTAGTGACCTGTCAATATACATAGTAGATTACTTGTTTTTTTTTCCATGACTTCTTGGTCACAATGGTTAAGTCCGGCCCTGCTATTTAGTGTTTGTAAAATGTTTGCGGGAAGCGTGTTCGAGAGGCAAAGTGCGCTTGAACTTGGCTTGGCTACCTAGAAGGGGGCTCGAGGTTCGACACCCGACTCGGGCAGAGTTGTGTTTACAGAGCGCCTAAAGGCAGCACGGAAAACCAACTCCTAGATACCCCTTCCCCAACTGGTCCACAAAAGAGATTGGACCAAAAGCGCTCTGAGCATGCTAAAAGCTAGAATAATAATTAAAAAAATGTTCTACGTTTCGAATGTTCCTTCAGAGTTGACGATAGTTTACTTTTTAGTCCAAACCTCCAGCAGGACGAATGGGGATGAGACAGTCCAGCGAGCAAACGGAACGACCGGCAGCCTTCCTTAGCGAACGGTTAAACAAATACTTGTTCTCCCCCTCTTTTTTTCCTGAGCCGTGCTCTGTCGCCTTGATAGTTCCTAAAGAGTAGATTATTTGTTCTCTTGCCACAAGCTACAGTAGTACACGTTTCTTTTGCATTTCATAACTCTTCCGCGATTTTTAATGCTTATACATTCTCTCTTATTGTCTAAAAAAAATTGGACAGAAAAAAAAGTATGTATGCTTCTTGTTGTGTGTTGTCAACTGTTCTGTACTGGCTTAGACTCTAGTTCAGTTTGTGAGTGTGTACTTGAGTGCCGAACTGGCTTAGAGTCTAGTTCAGCTTGTGAGTGTGTACTGGAGAGCCAAACTAGCTTAAAATCTAGTTCAATTTGTGTGTGTGTACTGGAGAGCCAAACTGGTTGAGAGTCTAGTTCAGTTTGTGATTGTGTACTGGAGAGCCAAACTGGCTGAGAGTCTAGTTCAGTTTGTGAGTGTGTACAGGAGAGCCAAACTGGCTTAGAGTCTAGTATAGTTTGTGTGTGCGTACTGGAGATCCAAAACTGGCTTAGAGTCTAGTTCAGTTTGTGAGTGTGTACTTGAGAGCCGAACTGGCTTAGAGTCTAGTTCAGTTTGTGAGTGTTAACTGGAGAGCCAAACTGGCTTAGAGTCTAGTTCAGTTTGTGTGTACTGGAAAGCCAAACTGGCTTAGAGTCTAGTTCAGTTTTTGCGTGTGTACTGGAGAACCAAACTGGCTTAGAGTCTAGTTCAGTTTGTGAGTGTTAACTGGAGAGCCAAACTGGCTTAGAGTCTAGTTCAGTTTGTGTGTACTGGAAAGCCAAACTGGCTTAGAGTCTAGTTCAGTTTTTGCGTGTGTACTGGAGAACCAAACTGGCTTAGAGTCTAGTACTCTCCCTGACACTTATCTGGACCAGTTGGGAGATGGGAAAGAAAGAGATATCTAGGTGACATTGAACGTAATCGAAGTATAAAAGCATTTACAAAAAGGCGGGAAACCTATATTCATACTCATAACTTACACCTCCTTAAGCCGATATACTAACCACTCTTCTAATGAGGTGCTCATGATTATACTTTATAAGATTGTATAGTTATTTATTGTTTGTTTCAAACTTACTTCAAAGCGTCGAACAATAAAGGGGGCCACCACTTTAGTCAAGGACTATTTCTTTCACTTGTTCGAGGTACCAAACAAAATTATTTATTACTATTAGACAAATAGCTAATTTGTTATTTTTTTTAATTGATTTTTATGTTGTCAGGTAAAAGAAATAATTATGCAAAATTTCAGCTTGATCTGAGGCTGTGTGTCGGAGAAATAACGTGTACAAACTTTTTTCCTGACAGACAGACACAGTGAGCTGATATAAGCTTTGTAAAGAAAGAACAACTAACATCATTTATAAATTCGTTCTTTTTATTTCTTTCAATGCTTCATCATACCAAGAAGTCTTTCCAGTAAGCTTTGCACGACATAGCTTCTGTTAACAACCCAGATAATGATGTCAACATAAGAAGGTGCGCAAAATGTTCATGTAAGCTATTTATTTATTCAACCCTTCATTAAATACAAAGAAACACTTGAGTCTACTGCATCCGTGTTCCAAATATAAAGAGGTCAACTAAATTCAATTTAAAATTTATTTTTATTGTAAAAACTTACAACGGTCAAACCACAGTTTTAATCGTGTGGTCACTTAGATATGTTTTCCTATATATATATATATATATATATATATATATATATATATATATATATATATATATATATATATATATATATATATATAAGAACTGTTAGTTTCCAGGACAATCGTTACAACCGTTTTAAATATACCAACCCGTTGCCCAACTTTATTTATTTGTTATATCTAGAGTTTGCAAGCTGAATGGAAACATTGTTATGAAAAGGAAAGATGACTAAAAAAAATAAATATACAAGATGAACAAATACAAAATAATCTACAACAAGAAAAGCGTAATATTTTTAAAAATTGTATTCAATTATGTTTTTATAAATTATAGTACATCCTTTATATAACTTTTAATTAGGCTTGTTTGCTAGTCCTTAGATTAATTACAAGTGCAACGTATAGATAAGAACGTCAGAATATGCATCTTATCTTGTTGGCTTTTAATACCAGAAATAGTGCTTGGCGGCGGGTCTCCCAGACCCCTTGCTGGCAATGGCGGGGAGTCTACAATTTTTCCACTAACTCCAGGAAGAACCTATTCTAGTGCACAATAAACGTCTTCCGAAAGAATAAAGGGTCAGAATGTAATAAAGATTATGTACACACACACACACATACATATAAATATTTTTCTCGGGGGGGGGGGCGGAAAAAAAACAGCTTTTTTTTTTTAGCCAGGCGCGAGTTTCCTGTAGAGCATGACTACGATTGTCCTCCATCGGCGAACATGTCCAACATGCCGTTACTTTGAAAGGGAAAAATAAAACCTGTCAAGGGGTTTTGTGGGTAATACAAAGCAGTTCCAATGCTTCAATGCTATAAACTATAAAGCATGACTATCCAAATACCAGCTTTGAATGCATAGGTCAAGAATATTCGTTTGACATTGAAGAAAAAAAAACACTACGCTTTAATTAGGTCAGCTTTTATCGCTTAGCCTTTTTGCAGTCTATGGTGGGCGTTAAATTGAATAAGTTTTATTGGAATATCTCTGTATATTCATACAACTGTATAGTGATATAAATAATCTAGTTAATGTATCTAATAAAATTTTCTAACGGTAAGGGAAGTAATCAAGTTGAATAAAGAATGAATAGCTCTTTGAATGGTTGTGTCTCTTTAAAAGTTGTTTTACAATAATATATTACAACACTACTGGACGTCTAAAGATCTACCAATAGAAAGCACTTCTGAGATGTGCCAATAAAATGTTGTTTTTTTTACATTTTCCAGAGTAACGCGTGTTAAAACACTACTAGATCTATATTGATTCAAATCAGATAAACAAATCAATACAATATTTCACTGTAAGTCACAGCTCTATACTCATATACTACATTTCAACTAGACCTACTTCCAAATATGTTTGTAAATGATTAACCATTAACGCATATATCGTTTGCCTTAAAAATAATTTAAATTTTGGGACCAGCTATTGGAAGATTCTTGGCGTGGCTCTATGAACAGTGTGTGTCAGCAAAATATTTCAGTTGAGCTTCATCAGGCTTTCAATTAAATGTTCAAGTTAATTAAGTTCAACCAGACTCCTGCAATACCTAGATCGATGACTCGTTCGGCTGGTAGGTAATCAATGCTGGTAGACCTAAATACTAACAAGAAGGTGTCTCCTTGTTCACATTTAGAAATGTATGGAAGTTATTAAACTGTTCCGTGTACATTTTAACAAATATTAAAATAAAATATAAAATATTTTACCTGAGAATTTTTACGATAGACTTTTTATTAAATCCCACCACATCAACAAGTAGTTTAACGGAGTATATATAGTATTGTGTTTTTTAAAAGGTAAACTCTACATGTAAAGTATACAGTTGACGCCCTTGAAAGACAGACTTTTAATTGCTGTGGCCAAGAAAGAGCTACACGTTGACATGAGACTAAGAACAAAACTTGTGTTCAGGCTACAGACACTGGTATGTATTTAGTTGGAAATCATTTCAATTTTTGTTTTATAATGCAAACCATTCCTCGGGAAAACATCGATAAGATTAAACACATTTCGGTAAAACAGTTTCAGTTGTTTATGTCATCATTGTGTCTACACTTCTATCTGTGAAACAAATGACATCAACAAAATGTTCTTTTCTAAGTCATTTGAGAAAGTAAACCTGAAGTGTACATTAAGTTTTAGAATTAGACTTAACTATACAGTAGATACCGGCTACGCCTGTTGATTTGTTATCAGGTTTTATATTGTTTAGTTTGGACGGAATACCCTTTTTGTTTTCTTTTGTAATAACAGGCCACATTTTAACGATCAACCTAACATACTTTTTTAGCCTGTAAATTAGTGTATCTGTTACAATGAATTTTAACGGTCCTTTCTCACTTTTCTTCTCTCTCTCTCTCACTCTCTCATTTGTTCTCTTCGGTTTTTTTTTACGCTGCGCATCGTAATTTCTCCGACATAGACTTTTGACTTGATTAGGAAAGACCTACTTAATAATGTACCCCTGACACATACACGCGCTCATATTTTGGGTCTACTTTGTGATACGTTAATCTACTTTCTGCTCTTTTGGGTTGATAAAGTAATTTTGCCTTTAGTTATCAAAGTTGTTTTTAAAGCTAAAACAGTTAAGCAAATCACCATGACAATATGTAATCAGCGAAGCAACTCAAGCTTATAAGTACATATATTGAACATAATAGAATTGTTTGTTTCCGACCACATTGTTAGATTTGACCAAAAGACATGGTGACTTCAATGTTAGTCCACCAAAACGTCATGACCTTTTCATTTCACGACCAAAACAAACAAGGAGAAAATACACATTTTGAAACAATGCTTATCTAAGGGGAAGAACTTCGCTATTAAAACTATATCTATTAAATATGTACATGTTATTTCCCTTAGTCGATATCAAAATACTCTCATTACCAATAATTAATTGTCTAATTGGGTCTTTTGTTTATTGATTTATGTTTTGTTAGGTACAATAAATATTTGTTTAAAGTATCAACTTGATCGGAGCTTTGTAAAAATGCATTAAATAGTTATTAAAAGGATTTGACATTGTTTCAGCAGAACAAAAGACATGGCTCGATGTCTACAGTTGGCCATGATGCTCTTGTTCACACGGCTTACAGTGTCATCAACTGGTAAGTAGAAAAGTGGATCATTTATTTAGAGGCATTCGAAGTGCATCTATCTATCTATCTATCTATCTATCTATCTATCTATCTATCTATCTATCTATCTATCTATTTATCTATCTATCTATCTATCTAT